>NC_057812.1:534911630-534999486 GCF_018294505.1 Triticum aestivum | reverse complement strand
TCTTGTGGAGATCTATTCGATGTAATCTTCTTTTGCGGTGTGTTTGTTGAGACCGATGAATTGTGGGTTTATGATCAAGTTTATCTATGAACAATATTTGAATCTTCTCTGAATTCTTTTATGTATGATTGGTTATCTTTGCAAGTCTCTTTGAATTATCAGTTTGGTTTGGCCTACTAGATTGATCTTTCTTGCAATGGAAGAAGTGCTTAGCTTTGGGTTCAATCTTGCGGTGTCCATTCCCAGTGACAGTAGGGGCAGCAAGGCACGTATTGTATTGTTCCCATTGAAGATAACAAGATGGTTTTTTATCATATTGCATGAATTTATCCCTCTACATCATGTCATCTTGCTTAAGGCGTTACTCTGTTCTTATGAACTTAATACTCTAGATGCATGCTGGATAGCGGTCGATGTGTGGAGTAATAGTAGTAGATGCAGGCATGAGTCGGTCTACTTGTCTTGGACGTGATGCCTATATACATGATCATACCTAGATATTCTCATAACTATGCTCAATTCTGTCAATTGCTCAATGGTAATTTGTTCACCCACCGTAAAATGTTTATGCTCTTGAGAGAAGCCACTAGTGAAACATATGGCCCTCGGGTCTATCTTCTATCATATTAATCTTCCAGCACTTAGTTATTTTCATTGCCTTTTATTTTTCTCTGCATCTTTATCATAAAAATACCAAAAATATTATCTTATCATATCTATTAGATCTCACTCTCGTAAGTGACCGTGTAGGGATTGACAACCCCTTATCGCGTTGGTTGCGAGGATTTATTTGTTTTGTCCAGGTGCGAGGGACTCGCGCATAGCCTCCTACTGGATTGATACCTTGGTTCTCAAAAACTAAGGGAAATACTTATTCTACTTTGCTGCATCACCCTTTCCTCTTCAAGGGAAAACCAACACAGTGCTCAAGAGGTAGCAGCTTGCCATTGTCGTCTCGTATTTCGGAAGTGCCCGAGTCACTAGCGCTGTTGCTTCTACGAGCGAGCCAGCTGTCTTCTCCCGCGCAAAAGTGGGTCATTAGAGCGGTAAGGGCTATCATGGATCTAAGTCCTTATTGATCGAGGTGGTGTGCAAGCCATTCATCACGAACGCTATGTTTAAAGGCTGCAATGGCCTCCGCGTCCGGATAGTGGATGATTTGGTTCTTTTTAACTAGGAACCTGGTCCAGAGCTTCCTGGCTGACTCTCCGGGTTGCTGGACAATGTTACTTAAGTCATCAGCGTCCGGGGGCTGGACATATGTTCCTTGGAAGTTGTTGCGAAAGGCGTCCTCCAAATCCTCCCAGCTGCCAATAGAATTTTCTGGAAGACTGTTTAACCAGTACCGAGGTGGTCCTTTGAGATTTAGTGGTAGGTATTTGATGGCATGAAGGTCGTCTCCACGGGCCATGTGGATATGGAGGAGGAAGTCCTCGATCCATACCGCGGGATCCGTTGTTCCATTGTATGATTCGATATTCATGGGTTTGAACCCGTCTGGGAATTCATGCTCCATTACTTCATTTGTGAAGCAAAGAGGGTGTGCGGCGCCTCTATGTTGGGCCACATTGTGGCGTATCTCTGACAGAGTCTATTTGCGGTTTTCAGCCCGGGTGTGGCTAGGTTTGTCATGTTGATACATCTCCAATGTATCTATAATTTTTGATTGCTCCATGCTATATTATCTACAGTTTTGGACATTATTGGGCTTTATTATCAACTTTTATATTATTTCGGGGACTAACCTATTAACCAGAGGCCCAGCCCAGAATTGCTGTTTTTTGCTTGTTTTAGGGTTTCGAAGAAAAGGAATATCAAATGGAATGAAACCTTCGGGAACGTGATTTTCTCAACGAACAAGACCCGGGAGACTTGGACCCTACATCAAGAAAGAAAAGAGGAGGCCACGAGGTAGGGGGCGCGCCTACCCCCCTAGGCGCGCCCTCCACCCTCGTGGGCCCCCTGTTGCTCCACCGATGAACTCCTTCCTCCTATATATATATCCATGTACCCCCAAATGATCAGATATGGAGCCAAAACCCTAATTCCACTGCCGTAACTTTCTGTATCCACGAGATCCCATCTTGGGGCCTGATCCGGAGCTCCGCCAGAGGGGGCATCGATCACGGAGGGCTTCTACATCAACACCATAGCCCTCCGATGAAGTGTGAGTAGTTTACCTCAGACCTACGGGTCCATAGTTAGTAGCTAGATGGCTTCTTCTCTCTTTTCGGATCTCAATACAATGTTCTCCCCCTCTCTTGTGGAGAACTATTCAATGTAATCTTCTTTTTGCGGTGTGTTTGTTGAGATCGATGAATTGTAGGTTTATGATCAAGTCTATATATGAATAATATTTGAATCTTCTCTGAATTCTTTTATGTATGATTGGTTATCTTTGCAAGTCTCTTCGAATTATCCGTTTGGTTTGGCCTACTAGATTGATCTTTCTTGCAATGGGAGAAGTGCTTAGCTTTGGGTTCAATCTTGCGGTGTCCTTTCCTAGTGACAGTAGGGGCAGCAAGGCACGTATTATATTGTTGCCATCGACGATAACAAGATGGGGTTTTCATCATATTGCATGAGTCTATCCCTCTACATCATGTCATCTTGCTTAAGGCGTTACTCTATTTTTAACTTAATACTCTAGATGGATGCTGGATAGCGGTCGATGAGTGGAGTAATAGTAGTAGATGTAGGCAGGAGTCGGTCTACTTATCTCGGACGTGATGCCTATATACATGATCATACCTAGATATTCTCATAACTATGCTCAATTCTGTCAATTGCTCAACAGTAATTTGTTCACCCACCATAGAATACTTATGCTCTCGAGAGAAGCCACTAGTGAAACCAATGGCCCCCGGGTCTATCTTTATCATATTGATCTCCTACTACTTAGTTATTTCCTTTGCTATTTACTTTGCCTTTATTTTACTTTGCATCTTTATCATAAAAATACTAAAAATATTATCTTTATCATATCTATCAGATCTCACTCTCGTAAGTGGCCTTATAGGGATTGACAACCCCTATTTGTGTTGGTTGCGAGGATTTATTTGTTTTGTGCAGGTACGAGGGACTCGCGCGTAGCCTCTGCTACGTCTTGAGCTTGCGTTGGTTTTCCCCGAAGAGGAAGGGATGATGCAGCAGAGTAGCGTAAGTATTTCCCACAGTTTTTGAGAACCAAGGTATCAATCTAGTAGGAGGCCACGCTCAAGTCCCTCGTACCTGCACAAAACGATAGCTACTCGCAACCAACGCGATTAGGGGTTGTCAACCCCTTCATGGTCACTTACGAGAGTGAGATCTGATAGATATAATATTTTTGGTATTTTTGGTATAAAGATGCAAATTAAAAAGTAAAGGCAAAGTAAAAAGCAAAGCAAGATTAAAGTGATGGAGATTGATATGATGAGAATAGACCCGGGGGCTATAGGTTTCGCTAGTGGCTTCTCTCAAGAGCATAAGTATTCTACGGTGGGTGAACAAATTACTATTGAGCAATTGACAGAATTGAGCATAATTATGAGAATATCTAGGCATGATCATGTATATAGGCATCACGTCCGTGACAAGTAGACCGAAACGATTCTGCATCTACTACTATTACTCCACTCATCGACCGCTATCCAGCATGCATCTAGAGTATTAAGTTAAAAACAGAGTAACGCCTTAAGCAAGATGACATGATGTAGAGAGATAAATTCATGCAATATGAAATAAACCCCATCTTGTTATCCTTGATGGCAACGATGCAATACGTGCCTTGCTGCCCCTTTTGTCACTGGGAAAGGACACCGCAAGATCGAACCCAAAGCTAAGCACTTCTCCCATGGCAAGAACTACCAATCTAGTTGGCCAAACCAAACGAATAATTCGAAGAGACTTGCAAAGA
Source organism: Triticum aestivum (assembly GCF_018294505.1). Taxonomy (NCBI): domain Eukaryota; kingdom Viridiplantae; phylum Streptophyta; class Magnoliopsida; order Poales; family Poaceae; genus Triticum; species Triticum aestivum. Next base: position 534,995,588 of record NC_057812.1, on the reverse strand, counting down.
TAACCAATCATACATAAAAGAATTCAGAGAAGATTCAAATATTATTCATAGATAGACTTGATCATAAACCCACAATTCATCGATCTCAACAAACACACCACAAAAAGAAGATTACATCGAATGGATCTCCACAAGAGAGGGGGAGAACTTTGTATTGAGATTCAAAGAGAGAGAAGAAGCCATCTAGCTACTTACTATGGACCCGAAGGTCTGAGGTAAACTACTCACACTTCATCGGAGGGGCTAGGATGATGTAGAAGCCCTCCGTGATGACGGCCCTCTTTCGGCGGAGCTCCGGAACATGCCCCAAGATGGGATCTCGTGGATACAAAAAGTTGCAGCGATGGAATTAGGTTTTTGGCTCCTGTTCTGATCGTTTGGGGGTATGTATGTATATATAGGAGGAAGGAGTATGTCGGTGGAGCACCGAGGGGCCCACGAGGCAGGGGGCGCGCCCTAGGGGGGGCGCCCCCCACCCTCATGACCTCCTCTTTGACTCCTTGGAGTAGGGTCCAAGTCTCCTGGATCACGTTCGGTGAGAAAATCACGTTCCCGAAGGTTTTATTCCGTTTGGACTCCGTTTGATATTCCGTTTCTTCGAAACACTGAAATAGGCAAAAACAGCAATTCTGGGTTGGGCCTCCGGTTAATAGGTTAGTCCCAAAAATAATATAGAAGTGGAAAATAAAGCCCAATATAGTCCAAAACAGTAGATAATATAGCATGGAGCAATCAAAAATTATGGATACGTAGGAGACGTATCAGGCATCCCCAAGCTTAATTCCTGCTCGTCCTCGAGTAGGTAAATGATAAAAAGAGAATTTTTGATGCAGAGTGCTACTTGGCATAATTTCATTGCAAATCTTCTTAATTGTGATATGAATATTCAGATTTGAAAGATTCAAGACAAAATTTTATATTGACATAAAAATAATAATACTTCAAGCATACTAACAAAGCAATCATGTCTTCTCAAAATAACATGGCCAAAGAAAGTTATCCCTACAAAATCATATAGTCTGGCTATGCTCTATCTTCACCACACAAAGTATTTAAATCATGCACAACCCCGATGATAAGCCAAGCAATTGTTTCATACTCTAACTTTTTCAAAACTTTCTCAATCTTCACGCAATACATGAGCGTGAGCCATGGATATAGCACTATAGGTGGAATAGAGCTGTGGTTGTGGAGAAGACAAAAAGAAGGGGAAGATAGTCTCACATCAACTAGGCGTATCAACGGGCTATGGAGATGCCCATCAATAGATATCAATGTGAGTGAGTAGGGATTTCCATGCAACGGATGCACTAGAGCTATAAATCTATGAAAGCTCAACAAAGGAAACTAGTGGGTGTGCATCCAACTTGCTTGCTCACGAAGACCTAGGGAAATTTGAGGAAGCCCATCATTGGAATATACAAGCCAAGTTCTATAATGTAAAATTCCCACTAGTATATGAAAGTGATAACATGAGAGAGACTCTACTATGAAGATCATGGTGCTACTTTGAAGCACAAGTGTGGTAAAAGGATAGTAGCATTGCCCCTTTTTATTTTATCTTTTTTTGGGCCTTCTTTTTTTCTTTGGCCTTTCTCTTTTTTGGGGACAATGCTCTATTAAATGATGATCATCACACTTTTATTTATTTACAACTCAATGATTACAACTTGATTCTAAAACAAAGTATGACTCTATATGGATGCCTCCGGTAGTGCACCGGGATATGCAATGAATCAAGAGTGATAAGTATGAAGAAATTATGAACGGTGGCTTTGCCACAAATACTATGTCAACTACATGATCATGCTAAGCAATATGACAATGATGAATGTGTCATGATGAACTAGATGGTGGAAAGTTGCATGGCAATATATGGCGGAATGGCTATGGAAATGCCATAATAGGTAGGTATGGTGGATGTTTTGAGGAAGGTATATGGTAGGTGTATGATACCGGAGAAAGGTGCGCGGTATTAGAGAGGCTAGTGAAGGTGGAAGGGTGAGAGTGCGTATGATCCATGGACCAACATTAGTCATAAAGAACTCATATACTTATTGCAAAAATATAGAAGTTATCAAAGCAAAGTATTACGCGCATGCTCCTAGGGGGATAGATTGGTAGGAAAATACCATCGCTCGTCCCCGACCGCCACTCATAAGGAAGACAATCAATAAATAAATCATGCTCCGACTTCATCACATAACGGTTCACCATATGTGCATGCTACGGGAATCACAAACTTTAACACAAGTATTCTTTAAATTCACAACTACTCATGACTTTAATATTATCACCTCCATATCTCAAAACAATTATCAAGTTTCAATCTTTTCTTAGTATTGAACACACTCAAAAGAAAGTTTCACAAATCTTGAATACCAAGCATATTATTATTAAGCAAATTACCATGCTATTAAGAGACTCTCAAAATAATTTAAGTGAAGCATGAGAGATCAATAGTTTCTTTAAAACAAATCCACCACCGTGCTCTAAAAGATCTAAGTGAAGCACATAGAGCAAAATTATAACGCTCAAAAGATATAAGTGAAGCACATAGAGAAAAACTACATAGCTCAAAAGATATAAGTGAAGCACATAGAGCAAAACTACTTAGCTCAATAGATATAAGTGAAGCACATAGAGTATTCTATCAAATTTGAATTCATGTATGGATCTCTCAAAAGGTGTGTACAGCAAGGATGATTGTGGCATACTAAAGCACAAAGACACAAATAATATTGGGGAACGTAGTAATTTCAAAAAAAATCCTACGCACACGCAAGATCATGGTGATGCATAGCAACGAGAAGGGGAGAGTGTGATCTACGTATCCTTGTAGATCGACAATGGAAGTGTTTGGTTGATGTAGTTGTACGTCTCCACGGCCCGACCGATCAAGCACCGAAACTACGGCACCTCCGAGTTCTAGCACACGTTCAGCTCGATGACGATCCCCGGACTCCGATCCAGCAAAGTGTCGGGGAAGAGTTCCGTCAGCATGACGGCGTGGTGACGATCTTGATGTACTACCGTCGCAGGGCTTCGCCTAAGCACCGCTACAATATTATCGAGGATATGGTGGAAGGGGGCACCGCACACGGCTAAGAATATGATCACGTGGATCAACTTGTGTCTAGAGGTGCCCCCTTGCCCCCATATATAAAGGAGCAAGGGAGGAGGAGGCCGGCCCTAGGAGGGGGCGCGCCAAGTGTGGAGTCCTACTAGGACTCCCTAGTCCTAGTAGGATTCCACCTCCCATATGGAATAGGAAAAGAGGAAGGGAAAAGGAGAAGGAAGGAAGGGGGCGCCCCCTTTCCCTAGTCCAATTCGGACTAGACCAAGGGGAGGGGTGCGGCCACCCTTGAGGCCCTTTTTCTTCTTTCCGTATGGCCCAATAAGGCCCAATACATATTCCCGTAACTCTCCGATACACCAAAAAATACCCGAATCACTCGGAACCTTTCCTATGTCCGAATATAGTCGTCCAATATATCGATCTTTATGTCTCGACCATTTCGAGAGTCCTCGTCATGTCCCCGATCTCATCCGGGACTCTAAACTCCTTCGGTACATCAAAACTCAAAAACTCATAATATAACTGTCATTGAAACCTTAAGCGTGTGGACCCTACGGGTTCGAGAATAATGTAGACATGACCGAGACACGTCTCCAGTCAATAACCAATAGCGGAACCTAGATGCTCATATTGGCTCCCACATATTCTACGAAGATCTTTATCGGTCAGACCGCATAACAACATACGTTGTTCCCTTTGTCATCGGTATGTTACTTGCCCGAGATTCGATCGTCGGTATCTTAATACCTAGTTCAATCTCGTTACCAACAAGTCTCTTTACTCGTTCCGTAATACATCATCTCACAACTAACTCATTAGTTGCAATGCTTGCAAGGCTTATGTGATGTGCATTACCGAGAGGGCCCCAGAGATACCTCTCCGACAATCGGAGTGACAAATCCTAATCTCAAAATACGCCAACCCAACATGTACCTTTGGAGACACCTGTAGAGCTCCTTTATAATCACCCAGTTACGTTGTGACGTTTGGTAGCACACAAAGTGTTCCTCCGGCAAACGGGAGTTGCATAATCTCATAGTCATAGGAACATGTATAAGTCATGAAGAAAGCAATAGCAACATACTAAACGATCGGGTGCTAAGCTAATGGAATGGGTCATGTCAATCACATCATTCTCCTAATGATGTGATCCCGTTAATCAAATAACAACTCTTTTGTTTATGGTTAGGAAACATAACCATCTTCGATTAACGAGCTAGTCAAGTAGAGGCATACTAGTGACACTTTGTTTGTCTATGTATTCACACAAGTATTATGTTTCCGGTTAATACAATTCTAGCATGAATAATAAACATTTATCATGATATAAGGAAATAAATAATAACTTTATTATTGCCTCTAGGGCATATTTCCTTCAGTCTCCCACTTGCACTAGAGTCAATAATCTAGTTCACATCGCCATGTGATTTAACAGCAATAGTTCACATCACCATGTGATTAACACCCATAGTTCACATCGACATGTGATCAACACCTAAAGGGTTTACTAGAGTCAGTAATCTAGTTCACATCTCTATGTGATTAACACCCAAAGAGTACTAAGGTGTGATCATGTTTTGCTTGTGAGATAATTTTAGTCAACGTGTCTGTCACATTCAGATCCGTAAGTATTTTGTGAATTTCTATGTCAACAATGCTCTGCACGGAGCTACTCTAGCTTATTGCTCCCACTTTCAATATGTATCTAGATCGAGACTTAGAGTCATCCAGATCTGTGTCAAAACTTGCATCGACGTATCTTTTTACGACGAACCTTTTTGTCACCTCCATAATTGAGAAATATTTCCTTATTCCACTAAGGATAATTTTGACCATTGTCCAGTGATCCACTCTTAGATCACTATTGTACTCCCTTGCTTAACACAGTGTAGGGTATACAATAGATCTGGTACACAGCATGGCATACTTTATAGAACCTATGGCTGAGGCATAGGGAATGACTTTCATTCTATTTCTATCTTCTGCCGTGGTCGGGCTTTGAGTCTTACTCAATTTCACACCTTGCGACACAGGCAAGAACTCTTTCTTTGATTGCTCCATTTTGAGCTACTTCAAAATCTTGTCAAGGTATGTACTCATTGAAAAAACTTATCAAGCGTGTTGATCTATCTCTATAGATCTTGATGCTCAATATGTAAGCAGCTTTACCGAGGTCTTTCTTTGAAAAACTCCTTTCAAATATTCCTTTATGCTTTCCAGAAAATTATACATTATTTCCGATCAACAATATGTTGTTCACATATACTTATCAGAAATGTTGTAGTGCTCCCACTCACTTTCTTGTAAATACAGGCTTCACCGTAAGTCTGTATAAAACTATATGCTTTGATCAACTTATCAAAGCGTATATTCCAACTCCAAGATGCTTGCACCAGTCCATAGATGGATCGTTGGAGCTTGCATATTTTGTTAACACCTTTAGGATTGACAAAACCTTCTGGTTGCATCATATACAACTCTTCTTTAAGAAATCCATTAAGGAATGCAATTTTTGTTTATCCATTTGCCATATTTCATAAAATGCGGCAATTGCTAACATGATTCGGACAGACTTAAGCATATATACGAGTGAGAAAATCTCATCGTAGTCAACACCTTGAACTTGTCGAAAACCTTTTGCGACAATTCTAGCTTTGTAGATAGTAACACTACTATCAGCGTCCGTCTTCCTCTTGAAGATCCATTTATTTTCTATGGCTTGCCGATCATCGGGCAAATCCATCAAAGTCCATACTTTGTTCTCATACATGGATCATATCTCAGATTTTATGGCCTCAAACCATTTCGCGGAATCTGGGCTCATCATCGCTTCCTCATAGTTCGCAAGTTCGTCATGGTCTAGTAACATGACTTCCAGAGCAGGATTACTGTACCACTCTGGTGCGGATCTCACTCTGGTTTACCTACGAGATTCGATAGTAACTTGATCTGAAGTTACATGATCATCATCATTAGCTTCCTCACTAATTGGTGTAGTAGTCACAGGAACAGATTTCTGTGATGAACTACTTTCCAATAAGGGAGCAGGTACAGTTACCTCATCAAGTTCTACTTTCCTCCCACTCACTTCTTTTGAGAGAAACTCCTTCTCTAGAAAAACTCCGAATTTAGCAACAAAAGTCTTGCCTTCGGATTTGTGATAGAAGGTGTACCCAACAGTCTCCTTTGGGTATGCTATGAAGACATATTTCTCCGATTTGGGTTTGAGCTTATCAGGATGAAACTTTTTCATATAAGCATCACAATCCCAAACTTTAAGAAACGACAACTTTGGTTTCTTGCCAAACCACAGTTCAGATTGTGTCGTCTCAACGGACTTAGATGGTGCCCTTTTAAACATGAATGCAGCTGTCTTTAATGCATAACCCCAAAACGATAGTGGTAGATCGATAAGAGACATCATAGATCGCACCATATCTAATAAAGTACGGTTATAATGTTCGGACACACCATTATGCTGTGGTGTTCCAGGTGGCGTGAGTAGTAAAACTATTTCACATTGTTTTAACTGAAGGCCAAACTCGTAACTCAAATATTTTACCTCTGCGATCATATCGTAGAAACTTTTATTTTCTTGTTATGATGATTCTCCACTTCACTCTGAAATTCTTTGAACTTTTCAAATATTTCAGACTTGTGTTTCATTAAGTAGATATACCCATATCTGCTCAAATCATCTGTGAAGGTCAGAAAATAATGATACCCGCCGCGAGCCTTAACACTCATCGGATCTCATACATCAGTATGTATTATTTCCAATAAGTCAGTTGCTCGCTCCATAGTTCCGGAGAACGGCGTTTTAGTCATCTTGCCCATGAGGCATGGTTCACAAGCATCAACAGATTCATAATCAAGTGATTCCAAAAACCCATTAGCATGGAGTTTCTTCATGCGCTTTACACCAATATGACCTAAACGACAGTGCCACAAATAAGTTGCACTATCATTATTAACTTTGCATCTTTTGGTTTCAATATTATGATTATGTGTATCACTACAATCGAGATCCAACGAACTATTTTCATTGGGTGTGTAACCATATAAGGTTTTATTCATGTAAACAGAACAACAATTTATTCTCTTACTTAAATGAATAACCGTATTACAATAAACATGATCAAATCATATTCATGCTCAACGCAAACACCAAATAACACTTATTCAGGTTCAACACTAATCCCGAAAGTATAGGGAGTGTGCGATGATGATCATATCAATCTTGGAACCACTTCCAACACACATCGTCACTTCACCCTTAACTAGTCTCTGTTTATTCTGCAACTCCCGTTTCGAGTTACTAATCTTAGCAACCGAACTAGTATCAAATACTGAGGGGTTGCTATAAACACTAGTAAAGTACACATCAATAACATGTATATCAAATATACTTATGTTCACTTTGCCATCCTTCTTATCTGCCAATCACTTGGGGTAGTTCCGCTTCCAGTGACCAGTCCCTTTGCAGTAGAAACACTTAGTCTCAGGCTTAGGACCAGACTTGGGCTTCTTCACTTGAGCAGCAACTTGCTTGCTATTCTTCTTGAAGTTCCCCTTCTTCCCTCTGCCCTTTTCTTGAAACTAGTGGTCTTGTCTACCATCAACACTTGATGTTTTTCTCGATTTCTACCTTCGTCAATTTCCGCATTACGAAGAGCTTGGGAATCGTTTCCGTTATCCCTTGCATATCATAGTTCATCACGAAGTTCTACTAACTTGGTGATGGTGACTAGAGAATTTTGTCAATCACTATCTTATCTGGAAGATTAACTCCCACTTGATTCAAGCGATTGTAGTACTCAGACAATCTGAGCACATGCTCACTAGTTGAGCGATTCTCCTCCATCTTTTAGCTATAGAACTTGTTGGAGACTTCATATCTCTCAACTCGGGTATTTGCTTGAAATATTAACTTCAACTCCTGGAACATCTCATATGCTCCATGACGTTCAAAACATCTTTGAAGTCCCGATTCTAAGCCATTAAGCATGGTGCACTAAACTATCAAGTAGTCATCATATTGAGCTAGCCAAACGTTCATAACGTCTGCATCTGCTCCTGCAATAGGTCCGTCACCTAGCGGTGCATCAAGGACATAATTCTTCTGTGCAGCAATGAGGATAAACCTCAGATCATGGATCCAATCCGCATCATTGCTACTAACATCTTTCAACACAATTTTCTCTAGGAACATATCAAAATAAACACAAGGAAGCAACAACGCGAGCTATTGATCTACAACATAATTTGCAAAATACTTCCAGGACTAAGTTCATGATAAATTTAAGTTCAATTAATCATATTACTTAAGAACTCCCACTTAGATAGACATCCCTCTAATCCTCTAAGTGATTACGTGATCCAAATCAACTAAACCATGTCCGATCATCACGTGAGATGGAGTAGTTTCATTGGTGAACATCGCTATGTTGATCATATCTGCTATATGATTCACGCTCGACCTTTCGGTCTCCGTGTTCCGAGGCCATATCTGTATATGCTTGGCTCGTCAAGTATAACCTGAGTATTCTGCGTGTGCAACTATTTTGCACCCGTTGTATTTGAACGTAGAGCCTATCACACCCGATCATCACGTGGTGTCTCAGCACGAAGAACTTTCGTAACGGTGCATACTCAGGGAGAACACTTGATAATTAGTGAGAGATCATCTTATAATGCTACCGTCAATCAAAGCAAGATAAGATGCATAAAAGATAAACATCACATGCAATCAATATAAGTGATATGATATGGCCACCATCATCTTGTGCTTGTGATCTCCATCTTCGAAGCACCGTCATGATCACCATCATCACCGGCGCGACACCTTGATCTCCATCGTAGCACCGTTGTCGTCTCGCCAATCTTATGCTTCCACGACTATCGCTACCGCTTAGTGATAAAGTAAAGCATTACAGCGTGATTGCATTGCATATAATAAAGCGACAACCATATGGCTCCTGCCAGTTGCCGATAACTCGGTTACAAAACATGATCATCTCATACAATAAAATTTAGCATCATGTCTTGACCATATCACATCACAACATGCCCTGCAAAAACAAGTTAGACGTCCTCTACTTTGTTGTTGCAAGTTTTACGTGGCTGCTACGGGCTTAAGCAAGAACCAATATTACCTACGCATCAAAACCACAACGATAGTTTGTCAAGTTGGTGCTGTTTTAACCTTCGCAAGGACCGGGCGTAGCCACACTCGGTTCAACTAAAGTTGGAGAAACTGTCACCCGCTAGCCACCTTTGTGCAAAGCACGTCGGGAGAACCGGCCTCGCGTAAGCGTACGCGTAATGTCGGTCCGGGCCGCTTCGTCCAACAATACCGCTGAACCAAAGTATGACATGCTGGTAAGCAGTATGACTTATATCGCCCACAACTCACTTGTGTTCTACTCGTGCATATAACATCAACCTATAAAACCTAGGCTCGGATGCCACTGTTGGGGAACGTAGTAATTTCAAAAAAATTCCTACGCACACGCAAGATCATGGTGATGCATAGCAACGAGAAGGGGAGAGTGTGATCTACGTACCCTTTAGATCGACAACGGAAGCGTTTGGTTGATGTAGTCGTACGTCTCCACGGCCCGACCGATCAAGCACCGAAACTACGGCACCTCCGAGTTCTAGCACATGTTCAGCTCGATGACGATCCCCGGACTCCGATCCAGCAAAGTGTCGGGGAAGAGTTCCGTCAGCACGACGGCATGGTGACAATCTTGATGTACTACCGTCGTAGGGCTTCGCCTAAGCACCGCTACAATATTATTGAGGACTATGGTGGAAGGGGGCACCGCACACGGTTAAGAATATGATCACGTGGATCAACTTGTGTCTAGAGGTGCCCCCTTGCCCCCATATATAAAGGAGCAAGGGAGGAGGAGGCCGGCCCTAGGAGGGGGCGCGCCAAGTGTGGAGTCCTACTAGGACTCCCTAGTCCTAGTAGGATTCCACCTCCCATATGGAATAGGAAAAGAGGAAGGGAAAAGGAGAAGGAAGGAAGGGGGCGCCCCCTTTCCCTAGTCCAATTCGGACCAGACCAAGGGGAGGGGTGCGGCCACCCTTGAGGCCCTTTTTCTTCTTTCCCGTATGGCCCAATAAGGCCCAATACGTATTCCCGTAACTCTCCGGTACTCCAAAAAATATCCGAATCACTCGGAACCTTTCCGATGTCCGAATATAGTCGTCCAATATATTGATATTTACGTCTCGACCATTTCGAGACTCCTCGTCATGTCCCCGATCTCATCCGGGACTCCAAACTCCTTAGGTACATCAAAACTCATAAACTCATAATATAACTGTCATTGAAACCTTAAGCATGCGGACCCTACGGGTTCGAGAACAATGTAGACATGACCGAGACACGTCTCCAGTCAATAACCAATAGCGGAACCTGGATGCTCATATTGGCTCCCACATATTCTACGAATATCTTTATCGGTCAGACCGCATAACAACATACATTGTTCCCTTTGTCATCGGTATGTTACTTGCCCGAGATTCGATCGTCGGTATCTTAATACCTAGTTCAATCTCGTTACCGGCAAGTCTCTTTACTCGTTCCGTAATACATCATCTCACAACTAACTCATTAGTTGCAATGCTTGCAAGGCTTATGTGATCTGCATTACCAAGAGGGCCCAGAGATACCTCTCCGACAATCGGAGTGACAAATCCTAATCTCGAAATACGCCAACCCAACATGTACCTTTGGAGACACCTGTAGAGCTCCTTTATAATGACCCAGTTACGTTGTGACGTTTGGTAGCACACAAAGTGTTCCTCCGGCAAACGGGAGTTGCATAATCTCATAGTCATAGGAACATGTATAAGTCATGAAGAAAGCAATAGCAACATACTAAACGATCGGGTGCTAAGCTAATGGAATGGGTCATGTCAATCACATCATTCTCCTAATGATGTGATCCCGTTAATCAAATAACAACTCTTTTGTTTATGGTTAGGAAACATAACCATCTTCGATTAACGAGCTAGTCAAGTAGAGGCATACTAGTGACACTTTGTTTGTCTATGTATTCACACAAGTATTATGTTTCCGGTTAATACAATTCTAGCATGAATAATAAACATTTATCATGATATAAGGAAATAAATAATAACTTTATTATTTCCTCTAGGGCATATTTCCTTCAAATAATACAATACGCTCCAAGCAAAACACATATCATGTTGGTGAATAAAAATATAGCTCCAAGTAAATTACTGATGGAAGTGGACGAAAGAGGGGATGCCTTCCGGGGCATCCCCAAGCTTTGACTTTTTGGTGTCCTTGGATTATCTTGGGGGTGCCATGGGATTCCCCAAGCTTAGTCTCTTGCCACTCCTTGTTCCATAATCCATCACAAGAATTCACCCAAAACTTGAAAACTTCACAACACAAAACTTAAAGTAGAAAACTCGTGAGCTCCGTTAGCGAAAGAAAACAAAAGACCACTTCAAGGTACTGTAATGAACTCATTCTTTATTTATATTGGTGTTAAAACTACTGTATTCCAACTTCTCTATGTATTATAAACTATTTTACTAGCCATAGATTCATCAAAATAAGCAAACAACACATGAAAAATAGAATCTGTCAAAAACAGAACAGTCTGTAGTAATCTGTAGCTAGCGCAAGATCTGGAACCCAAAAATTCTAAAATAAATTGCTGGACGTGAGGAATTTATCTATTAATCATCTGAAAAAATAATTAACTAAATATCACTCCTCAAATAAAAATGACAGAAGTTCTCGTGAGCGCTAAAGTTTCTGTTTTTTTACAGCAAGTTCAACAAGACTTTCCCCAAGTCTTCCCAACGGTTCTACTTGGCACAAACACTAATTAAACACAAAAAACACAACCAAAACAGAGGCTAAACAATTTATTTATTACTAAGCAGGAGCAAAAAGCAAGGAATAAAAATAAAATTGGGTTGCCTCCCAACAAGCACTATCGTTTAACGCCCCTAGCTAGGCATAAAAGTGAGGATAGATCTAGGTATTGCCATCTTTGGTAGGCAATCCATAAGTGGTTCTCATGATAGTTTCATATGGTAATTTTATTTTCTTTCTTGGAAAGTGTTCCATTCCCTTTTTTAATGGAAATTGAAATCTAATATTCCCTTCCTTCATATCAATAATCGCACCAACCGTTCTAAGGAAAGGTCTACCAAGAATAATAGGGCAAGAAGGATTGCAATCTATATCAAGAACAATGAAATCTACGGGCACATAATTCCTATTTGCAACAATAAGAACATCATTAATCATTCCCATAGGTTTCTTAATAGTGGAATCCGCAAGATGCAAATTTAGAGAGCAATCATCAAAATTATGGAAATCTAGTAAGTCACACATAGTCTTGGGGATAGTGGAGACACTAGCACCCAAATCACACAAAGCATAAAACTCATGATCTTTAATTTTAATTTTAATAGTTGGTTCCCACTCATCATATAGTTTTCTAGGGATAGAAACTTTCAACTCAAGTTATTCTTCATAAGATTGCATCAAGGCATCAACAATATGTTCGGTGAAGGCTTTATTTTGACTATAAGCATGTGGAGTATTTAGCACGGATTGCAACAAGGAAATACAATCAATTAAAGAGCAACTTTCATAATTAAATTCCTTGAAATCCAATATAGTGGGTTTAGCAACATCTAGATTTTTATTTCTCTCAATCCCACTTTCATGAATTTCATCATTAAGATCTAAATACTCCGAATTTTTAGAACGCCTTCTAGGTAAAGGAAGATCATATTCAGTTTCATCAAGATTCATATTGCAAAACAAAGATTTAATAGGGGACACATCAATAACTTTTAGATCTTCATCTTTATTTTCATAGGAATTGGAGGAACACGCTTTAATAAAGGCATCTTTGGAAGCACGCATCCTAGTGGTTCTTTCCTTGCACTCATCAATGGAAATTCTCATGGCTTTGAGAGACTCATTGATATCTGCTTAGGAGGAATAGATCTAATCTTTAAAGAATCAATCTCAAGAGAAATTCTATCAACGTTCCTAGCCAAATCATCAACTTTAAGCAATTTCTCTTCAAGCAAAGCATTAAAATTCTTTTGTGAATTCATAAATTCTTTAACACTAGTCTCAAATTCAGAGGGCATCTTATTATAATTTCCATAAGAGTTGTTGTAGGAATTCCCATAATTATTAGAAGGATTACTAGGATATGGCCTAGGATTAAAATTCCCTCTATAAGCATTGTTACCAAAATTATTCCTACCAACAAAATTCACATCCATAGATTCATTGTTATTCTCAATCAAAGTAGACAAAGGCATATCATTAGGATCAGAAGAAACACTCTTAGTAGCAAATAATTTCTTAAGTTCATCCATCTTTCCACTCAACACATTAATTTCTTCTATCGCATGCACTTTTTTACTAGAAGATCATTCAGTATGCCATTGAGAATAATTAACCATAATATTATCTAGGAGTTTAGTAGCATCTCCTAAAGTGATTTCCACAAAAGTGCCTCCCGCAGTCGAATCTAAAAGATTTCTAGAAGCAAAATTCAATCCGGCATAATTTTTTTGTATAATCATCCACAAATTCAAACCATGAGTAGGGCAATTACGTATCATTAATTTCATTCTCTCCCAATCTTGTGCAACATGTTCATGATCAAGTTGTTTAAAGTTCATAATATCGTTTCTAAGAGAGATGATCTTAGCGGGAGGAAAATACTTAGAGATAAAAGCATCTTTGCACTTGTTCCATGAATCAATACTATTTTTAGGCAAAGACGAAAGCCAAGCTTTAGCACGATCTCTAAGCGAAAAAGGAAATAGCTTCAATTTAACGACATCATTATCGACATCTTTTTTCTTTTCCATGTCACATAAATCAACGAAGCTATTCAGATGAGTAGCGGCATCTTCACTAGGAAGGCCGGCGAATTGATCTTTCATAACAAGATTCAACAAAGCAGTATTAATTTCACAAGATTCAGCATCGGTAAGAGGAGCAATCAGAGTGCTAAGGAAATCATTATTATTGGTATTGGTGAAGTCACACAATTTAGTATTATCTTGAGCCATCGCGACAAACAAGCAATCCAACACACGAGCAAACAAGAGCAAACGGGCAAAAGAGGCAAATAGAGAGGGAGGATAGAGAGAGAGGGCGAATAAAACGGCAAGGGTGAAGTGGGGGAGAGGAAAACGAGAGGCAAATGGCAAATAATGTAATGCGAGAGATAGGGATTGTGATGGGTACTTGGTATGTTGACTTTTTGTGTAGACTCCCCGGCAACGGCGCCAGAAATCCTTCTTGCTACGTCTTGAGCTTGCGTTGGTTTTCCCCGAAGAGGAAGGGATGATGCAGCAGAGTAGCGTAAGTATTTCCCTCAGTTTTTGAGAACCAAGGTATCAATCTAGTAGGAGGCCACGCTCAAGTCCCTCGTACCTGCACAAAACGATAGCTACTCACAACCAACGCGATTAGGGGTTGTCAATCCCTTCACGGTCACTTACGAGAGTGATATCTGATAGATATAATATTTTTGGTATTTTTGGTATAAAGATGCAAAGTAAAAAGTAAAGGCAAAGTAAAAAGCAAAGCAAGATTAAAGTGATGGAGATTTATATGATGAGAATAGACCCGGGGGCCATAGGTTTCACTAGTGTCTTCTCTCAAGAGCATAAGTATTCTATGGTAGGTGAACAAATTACTGTTGAGCAATTGACAGAATTGAGCATAGTTATGAGAATATCTAGGCATGATCATGTATATAGGCATCACATCCGTGACAAGTAGACCGAAACGATTCTGCATCTACTACTATTACTCCACTCATCGACCGCTATCCAACATGCATCTAGAGTATTAAGTTAAAAACAGAGTAACGCCTTAAGCAAGATGACATGATGTAGAGAGATAAATTCATGCAATATGAAATAACCCCATCTTGTTATCCTCGATGGCAACGATGCAATACGTGCCTTGCTGCCCCTTCTGTCACTGGGAAAGGACACTGCAAGATCGAACCCAAAGCTAAGCACTTCTCCCATGGCAAGAACTACCAATCTGGTTGCCCAAACCAAACGGATAATTCGAAGAGACTTGCAAAGATAACCAATCATACATAAAAGAATTTAGAGAAGATTCAAATATTATTCATAGATAGACATGATCATAAACCCATAATTCATCGATCTCAACAAACACACTGCAAAAAGAAGATTACATCGAATAGATCTCCACAAGAGAGGGGAGAACTTTGTATTGAGATTCAAAGAGAGAGAAGAAGCCATCTAGCTACTAACTATGGACCCGAAGGTCTGAGGTAAACTACTCGCACTTCATCGGAGGGGCTAGGATGATGTAGAAGCCCTCCGTGATGACGGCCCTCTTCCGGCGGAGCTCCGGAACAGGCCCCAAGATGGGATCTCGTGGATACAGAAAGTTGCGGCAGTGGAATTAGGGTTTTGGCTCCTGTTCTGATCGTTTGGGGGTACGTATGTATATATAGGAGGAAGGAGTACGTCGGTGGAGCACCGTGGGGCCCACGAGGCAGGGGCCCCACCCTAGGGGGGCCACCCTCATGACCTCCTCTTTGAATCCTTGGAGTAGGGTCCAAGTCTCCTGGATTACGTTCGGTGAGAAAATCACGTTCTCGAAGGTTTTATTCCTTTTGGACTCCGTTTGATATTCCGTTTCTTTGAAACACTGAAATAGGCAAAAAATAACAATTATGGGCTGGGCCTTCGGTTAATAGGTTAGTCCCAAAAATAATATAAAAGTGGAAAATAAAGCCCAATATAGTCCAAAATAGTAGATAATATAGCATGGAGCAATCAAAAATTATAGAGACGTTGGAGACGTATCAGCTTCCTACTGGGTTGATACCTTGGTTCTCAAAAACTGAGGGAAATACTTACACTACTTTGCTGCATCATCCCTTCCTCTTCGGGGAAAACCAACGCAGTGCTCAAGAGGTAGGAAGAAGGATTTCTGGCACCGTTGCCGGGGAGGTCTTCGCAAAAGTCAACATACCAAGTACCCATCACATACCCTTATCTCCCGCATTACATTATTTGCCATTTGCCTCTCGTTTTGCTCTCCCCCACTTCACCCTTGCCGTTTTATTCGCCCTCTCTCTCTATCCTCCCTCTCTATTTGCCTCTTTTTTCCCGCTTGCTTTTTGTTTTCTTGTGTGTTAGTTTGCTTGCTTATCACGATGGCTCTACATAATTTGGTGATCTCCACCTTAAAAGGCTAGAAGAGATCGAAAGTAATGTCAGGAGTTTTATGGTTTTGCAATTTGGACATAATAGTTTCTTCAGAAACGAGCTTAAAGAACAGAAAAGTTTTATGAGTTTTATGAATAAAGAGCTTGATGATATGTCTAAAGAATTTGATGGTTTGAGATCCCAAATTGCTCATCTTGAGAAATTAACTGCTGAAATTTTGGATAAGCAGGCTACCTTAGTTAATAAGATGGCCGCTAAACCGGATTGCTATGAAAATAAAGATGAAGATCTAAAAGTTATTGATGTGTCCCCTATTAAATCTTTGTTTTACAAGATGAATCTTGATAATGATGGGACTGAATATGATCCACCTTTACCTATAAGGCGTTCCAAGAATTCGGAATTTGTTGATCTTGATGCTAAATTTGATAAAAGTGGGATTGAAGAAATTAAAACCCTAGATGTTGCTAAACCCACTATTATGGATTTCAAGGAATTTAACTATGAAAATTGCTCTTTGATTGATTGTATTTCCTTGTTAAAATCCGTGCTAAATTCTCCTCATGCTTATAGTCAAAATAAAGCATTTACTAAACATATCATTGATGCCTTGATGCAATCTTATGAAGAAAAACTTGAATTGGAAGTTTCTATCCCTAGAAAACTTTATGATGAGTGGGAACCAACTACTAAAATTAAAATTAAATATCATGAATGCTATGCTTTATGTGATTTGGGTGCTAGTGTTTCCACGATTCCAAAGACTTTGTGTGATTTGCTAGGTTTCCGTGATTTTGATGATTGCTCTCTAAACTTGCACCTTGCGGATTCCACTATTAAGAAACCTATGGGAAGAATTAATGATGTTCTTATTGTTGCAAATAGGAATTATATGCCCGTAGATTTTATTGTTCTTGACATAGATTGCAATCCTTCATGTCCTATTATTCTTGGTAGACCGTTCCTTAGAACGATTGGTGCAATTATTGATATGAAGGAAGGAAATATTAGATTCCAATTTCCATTAAGGAAAGGCATGGAACACTTTCCTAGAAAGAAAACTAAATTACCTTATGAATCTATTTTGAGAGCCACTTATGGATTGCCTACCAAAGATGGCAATACCTAGATCTATTCTTGCTTGTTATGCCTAGCTAGGGGCGTTAAACGATAGCGCTTGTTGGGAGGCAACCCAATTTCATTTTTATTCCTTGCTTTTTGCTCCTTTTTAGTAATAAATAATTTATCTATCCTCTGTTTTGGTTGTGTTTTTTTGTTCTTAATTAGTGTTTGTGCCAAGTAGAACCGTTGGGAAGACTTGGGGAAAGTCTTGTTGAACTTGCTGTAAAAAACAGAAACTTTAGCGCTCACGAGAACTGCTGCCATTTTTATTTGGAAAGTGATATTTAGTTAATTATTTTTGCAGATGATTAATAGATAAATTCCTCACGTCCAGAAATTTATTTAGAACTTTTGGGGTTCCAGATCTTGCGCTAGCTGCAGATTACTACAGACTGTTCTGTTTTTGACAGATTCTGTTTTTCATGTGTTGTTTGCTTATTTTGATGAATCTATGGCTAGTAAAATAGTTTATAAACCATAGAGAAGTAGGAATACAGTGGTATAAAACCAATATAAATAAATAATGAGTTCATTACAGTACCTTGAAGTGGTCTTTTATTTTCTTTCGCTAACGGAGCTCACGAGATTTTCTACTTTAAGTTTTGTGTTGTGAAGTTTTCAAGTTTTGGGTAAAGATTTGATGGATTATGGAACAAGGAGTGGCAAGAGCCTAAGCTTGGGGATGCCCATGGAACCCCCATGATAATCTAAGGACACCTAAAAGCCAAAGCTTGGGGATGCCCCGGAAGGCATCCCCTCTTTCGTCTACTTCCATCGGTAACTTTACTTGGAGCTATATTTTTATTCGCCACATGATATGTGTTTTGCTTGGAGCGTCTTGTATGATTTGAGTATCTGCTTGTTAGTTTACCACAATCATCCTTGCTGTACACTTCTTTTGAGAGAGCCATACATGATTTGGAATTTGTTAGAATACTCTATGTGCTTCGCTTATATCTTTTGAGTTATATAATTTTGCTCTAGTACTTCACTTATATCTTTTAGAGCACGGTGGCGGATTTGTTTTATAGAAACTATTGATCTCTCATGCTTCACTTAGATTATTTTTAGAGTCTTAATAGAATGGTAATTTTCTTAAAATCCTAATATGTTTGGTATACAAGATTAATAATAAAACTTTCTTATGAGTGTGTTGAATACTATGAGAAGTTTGATGCTTGATAATTGTTTTGAGATATGGAGATGGTAATATTAAAGTTGTGCTAGTTGAGTAGTTGTGAATTTGAGAAATACTTGTGTTAAAGTTTGTGATTCCCGTAGCATGCACGTATGGTGAACCGTTATGTGATGAAGTCGGAGCATGATTTATTTTTTGATTGTCTTCCTTATGAGTGGCGGTCGGGGACGAGCGATGGTCTTTTCCTACCAATCTATCCCCCTAGGAGCATGCGCGTAATACCTTGCTTTGATAACTTGTAGATTTTTGCAATAAGTATATGAGTTCTTTATGACTAATGTTGAGTCCATGGATTATACGCACTCTCACCCTTCCACCTTTGCTAGCCTCTCTAATACCGCGCACCTTTCACCGGTATAATACACCCACCATATACCTTCCTCAAAATAGCCACCATACCTACCTATTATGGCATCTCCATAGCCATTCCGAGATATATTGCCATGCAACTTTCCACCTTTCCCTTTATTATGACACACTCCATCATTGTCATATTGCTTAGCATGATCATGTAGTTGACATAGTATTTGTGGCAAAGCCACCGTTCATAATTATTTCATACATGTCACTCATGAGTCATTGCATATCCCGATACACCGCCGGAGGCATTCATATAGAGTAATATTTTGTTCTAAGTATCGAGTTGTAATTGTTGAGTTGTAAGAAAAATAAAAGTGTGATGATCATCATTATTAGAGCATTGTCCTAGTGAGGAAAGGATGATGGAGACTATGATTCCCCCACAAGTCGGGATGAGACCCCGGACGAAAAATAAAAAGAAAAAGAAAAAAAAGAGGCCAAAAAAACAGAAAAGGCCCAAATAAAAAATGAGAGAAAAAGAGAGAAGGTAAAATGCTACTATCCTTTTACCACACTTGTGCTTCAAAGTAGCACCATGATCTTCATAGTAGAGAGTCTCTCATGTTATCACCTTCATATACTAGTGGCAATTTTTCATTATAGAACTTGGCTTGTATATTCCAATGATGGGCTTCCTCAGAATGCCCTAGGTCTTCATGAGCAAGCAAGTTGGATGCACACCCACTTAGTTTCTTTTTGAGCTTTCATATACTTATAGCTCTAGTGCATCCGTTGGATGGCAATCCCTACTCACTCACATCGATATCTATTGATGGGCATCTCCATAGCCCGTTGATACACCTAGTTGATGTGAGACTATCTTCTCCCTTTTTGTCTTCTCCACAATCACCATTCTATTCCACCTATAGTGCTATGTCCATGGCTCACGCTCATGTATTGCGTGAAAATTGAAAAAAGTTTTGAGAATGTCAAAAGTATGAAACAATTGCTTGGCTTGTCATCGGGGTTGTGCATGATTTAAATATTTTGTGTGGTGAAGATAGAGCACAGCCAGACTATATGATTTTGTAGGGATAACTTTCTTTAGCCATGTTATTTTGAGAAGACATAATTACTTTGTTAGTATGCTTGAAGTATTATTATTTTTATGTCAATATGAACTTTTGTCTTGAATCTTTTGGATCTGAATATTCATACCACAATTAAGAAGAATTACATTAAAATTATGCCAAGTAGCACTCCACATCAAAAATTCTGTTTTTATCATTTACCTACTTGAGGACGAGCAGGAATTAAGCTTGGGGATGCTTGATACATCTCCAACGTATCTATAATTTTTGATTGCTCCATGCTATATTATCTACTGTTTTGGACATTATTGGGCTTTATTATCCACTTTTATATTATTTTTGGGACTAGCCTATTAACCGGAGGCCCAACCCAGAATTGTTTTTTGCCTGTTTTAGGGTTTCAAAGAAAAGGAATATCAAATGGAGTCCAAACAGAATGAAACCTTCGGGAACATGATTTTCCCAACGAACAAGACCTGGGAGACTTGGACCCTATGTCAAGAAAGAAAAGAGGAGGCCGTGAGGTAGGGGCGCGGCTACCCCCCAGGTCTGCCCTCCACCCTCGTGGCCCCCCTGTTGCTCCACCGATGTACTCCTTCCTCCTATATATATCCACGTACCCCCAAACGATTAGATACGGAGCCAAAACCCTAATTCCACCACCGCGACATTCTGTATCCATGAGATCCCATCTTGGGGCCTGTTCCGGAGCTCCGCCGGATGGGCATCGATCACGGAGGGCTTCTACATCAACACCATAGCCCTCCGATGAAGTGTGAGTAGTTTACCTCAGACCTACGGGTCCATAGTTAGTAGCTATATTGCTTCTTCTCTCTTTTTGGATCTCAATACAATGTTCTCCCCCTCTCTTGTGGAGAACTATTCGATGTAATCTTCTTTTTGCGGTGTGTTTGTTGAGATCGATGAATTGTGGGTTTATGATCAAGTCTATCTATGAATAATATTTGAATCTTCTCTGAATTCTTTTATGTATGATTGGTTATCTTTGCAAGTCTCTTCGAATTATCAGTTTGGTTTGGCCTACTAGATTGATCTTTCTTGCAATGGGAGCAGTGCTTAGCTTTGGGTTCAATCTTGCGGTGTCCTTTCCCAGTGACAGTAGGGGCAGCAAGGCACGTATTGTTTTGTTGCCATCGAGGATAACAAGATGGGGTTTTCATCATATTGCATGAGTCTATCCCTCTACATCATGTCATCTTGCTTAAGGTGTTACTCTGTTTTTAACTTAATACTCTAGATGCATGCTGGATAGTGGTCGATGAGTGGAGTAATAGTAGTAGATGCAGGCAGGAGTCGGTCTACTTGTCTCGGACGTGATGCCTATATACATGATCATACCTAGATATTCTCATAGCTATGCTCAATTCTGTCAATTGCTCAACAGTAATTTGTTCACCCACCATAGAATACTTATGCTCTTGAGAGAAGCCACTAGTGAAACCTATGGCCCCTGGGTCTATCTTTATCATATTGATCTCCTACTACTTAGTTATTTCCTTTGCTATTTACTTTGCCTTTATTTTACTTTGCATCTTTATCATAAAAATAGCAAAAATATTATCTTTATCATATCTATCAGATCTCACTCTCGTAAGTGGCCTTATAGGGATTGACAACCCCTATTTGTGTTGGTTGCGAGGATTTATTTGTTTTGTGCAGGTGCGAGGGACTCACACGTAGCCTCCTACTGGATTGATACATTGGTTCTCAAAAATTGAGGGAAATACTTACTCTCCTTTGCTGCATCATCCCTTCCTCTTCGGGGAAAACCAACGCAGTGCTCAAGAGGTAGAACACGTCCGAATAGGTGGCTGTCATCATGTGTCGAGGTATGTCCTTGCGATTTGTAGATCGATCTTGAGTGTTCTGCTTTGCTACCCAAAGTCTTGTTGACGGTCGTATGTATAACCCCGAGCTGTTTTGTTCTTGCTTTTACTGCGAGGTGGGTGGTTTGGTGTTCGGCTTGAGTTGCCGCTTTACATGTGCCCAGTTGTGGTCGACCTGCCGCATTGTGCGATGATGGTACGGGCTCCAGCACCCAATCGTCGCCCTGGGATAGCAATCTATGCTTCGGGTAGCTTTTGGCTGGTCCACTAAGGCCGTAATCTTTGGCGGCTAGGACTTCGGTCCATCTATCATTGAGCAGATCTTGGTCAGCTTGAAGCTGTTGCTACTTCTTTTTCAGGCTCCTTGCAGTGGCTATTAGTTGGCATTTAAAGCGCTCCTGCTCACGAGGTTCCTCAGGCATGATGAAATCCTCAGTGCCGAGGCCCACCTCATCCCCAGAGAGCAGAAGGTAATTGTCGTCCTCCGAATCTTCATGTGTGACCTGTTTAGCAGGGTTAACCTACCTATCTTCCCATTCATCTTGTTCATTACTTGTATCAACGGGGTCTTCGTTGTCATCGGCATCATTGTTCGTGCCATCGATATTCTCAGAGTCATAATCCAGTGTATCGGTCGAATACTCGACTGTGGCTATGAAGTGGGTGGCGGGTGGGAAGTAAAATTATCCATCGTCAACCCCTAGTTCGAGCCGGATATAGTTCGGCTGAGAGTCCTCCGCCAAGGACATGTTTTTAAATGAGTTTAGCCCATCGCCTAAAGGCGAGTGCTGGAAGATGTCTGCGGCGCTGAATTTGAAGATCGATAAACGATCAAGCTCGGCGTCCGCGGGCTCGCGTGGTTCGGAACCTATGGTCGGAGATGAGTCCGGCGTTCCGGTGGTATGGGCATCGTGTGAGACCAGGTCCATGTGCGGCTCCAATGCTGTGGAATCTGCGGCCTCCGTGGTGGGGTTAATCCTCCCGTCTTCGGGTGGCGCTTCTTGCTCTGGCTCCAGGGCCAGAGCGGTTACAGGAGTGATCTCCTAGATGCGGTCCGATGACAGATTTAGGTCATGATCATCGGGGTGACCGGGAGCGGCTACTGCGGTATCGAATCCGGCGAAGATTAGGTCTCCACGGATGTCTGCGACGTAGTTCAAGCTCCCGAATCTGACCTAATGGCCAAGGGCATAGTTTTCGACCTGCTCCAGATGGCCAAACGAGTTTGCCTGCAGTGCGAAGCCACCGAACACGAAGATCTGCCTGGGGAGGAAAGTTTCTCCGCAGACATCGTCATTATTGACGAATGAAGGGGCCATTAAACTTTCAGCGACAGCACAGAGGAACTCTGAATGAAAGCACCAATGTCGGTGTCAAAACCGGCGGATCTCGGGTAGGGGGTCCCGAACTGTGCGTCCAAGGTTGATGGTAATAGGAGACAGGGGACACGATGTTTACCCAGGTTCGAGCCCTCTCTATGGAGATAATACCCTACTTCTTGCTTGATTGATATTGATGAATATGAGTGTTACAAGAGTTGATCTACCACGAGATCGTAATGGCTAAACCCTAGAAGTCTAGCCTGTATGACTACGGTATTGAGTATATCCTTTCCGGACTACACCCTCCGGTTTATATAGACACCGGGGGGTCTAGGGTTACATAGAGTCGGTTACATAAGATGGAATCCTCATAGTTATTCGCCAAGCTTGCCTTCCACGCCAAGGAGAGTCCCATCCGGACACGGGTACAGTCTTCAGTCTTCATATCTTCACAACCCATCAGTCCGGCCCATAGATAACAGGTCGGACGCCCGAAGACCCCTTAGTCTAGGACTCCCTCACCCACACTTTCAGGAATTATGCCGTTTTCTTTACACCGGATTATTTTTTGTCGAAAAATGTACCAAGGTAAACAGCGCAAGCTAATTTCTATTTGGACGCGTTAACACAGTATGGGTCACAAAACTATTATTATTTTCAAAATGGAACAAAAGATTTGCCTCATCAATTAATTAAATAACATGAAATATCTTTATTTCCTGATAAGATGCATTCCTAATAGCCAATCAAATTATATTATCTTCAATTATTATGAGACAAATCTCATCAGACTACATGTTCCTTTCTTACGTTAGTGGAAAGAACATGTTCCTTTTTTGTGTTAGCGATGCGCCGATGCATTCCAATTTTTGAAATAAAATATACATTTAATTCCCAGTGAGGATACTATACAACACACTAATATGTCTGATTTCATATAATTGTATTAATGATTCAAACAAATCTATATTATTTTTCTTTTCATGGTTTAATATTTTTCACTCCATAATCCTCCTCCGATGTAGTGATATAAGTCCCGTGGCAACGCGCAGGGTATCATCTAGTTCTAAAGTAGAAGAAACGGTCGTCTAGTCATCTACTTCTTGTGACGCTCCCACCACTGCTCTGTGGCTCGACCCCTTGTCCGGGGCAGAAAGAAGACAGTTCCTCATGTCAACGATCCGCCTTTACATCTCGTAGCTTGTGTACGCGTCCATGGCCGCGTATTTGACATGTTGTTCATCCAGTCTCTCATGCCACACACTGTGCCAGACATCCTTATCCTTATTTCTCTCATTATTCATCTTCATGTAGTAGGGGTTGATGATGGCCGAGGCGAGGTCGACCAGGGAGTTCAGTTTGTTTTTGTCGCTGCCCCAGACCTTGTAGTGGCGCTGGATGTTGACAAAATTCGGGCATTTCAAGCCCAAAACCTAGAGCACTTTTAGATCGTTGGCGGTGTCCACCATAGCGAAACTATAGTCAGAGCTGTTGATAAACTTGGTTTAACGCTCGGAAGGCCTTGTGTCCAGGTGGTAGTAGTTGACGAGGACGTCATGTTGCACGCATAACTGGGTGACGGCAACCTTCTGATCGTGGTCGGCATGACCCATGGTGTACTCGAGGTCGAAGCCGACCACTTGGTACTTGTCCTCGGCAAGGAACTGCTCCATAGTTTGGATGGCACTCTCCACCGAGACCAGATCGTTTGTGTACACCACTGAGAGAGCCTTCCCCCTCACGTGGGTGTCCACGACGTGTTGCATGGTGAACTGCCCGCCACTGTCGTTGTCGACCGCTGGGAGCGCCATTGGAGCCACGGGGAGCGCCATTGGAGGATGTCCTCTCTATATGTGTCCTCATGGGTGTGCTTATTGTGTCGTGTGAGACGAGAGATGAAGGTAAATGGTCACAGGAATAAAAGGGGGCCTGGCGGCGTGGATTCTCGGCGCGTCCGCATGGTAGTTTTTGCAGCGGGTAACTGCATCATCGTGCTGCGCCCGGTGCAACCGCATGCACACGAACGTGCATGATCGTGCGCCAGCCCCAAACACTGGCAGCGCGCATGGAGGGACGAGGGAAGAGCACCCGGAGGGACGCGAGAGCAGAGCGCGCCGTGGCTGCCTGAACTGCAAGCAACCACACGCATAGAGCAGTTAAACACGCAGGAAATGGTTACCTACGAGCTGGCCGACAGTTGTGTCGCTGCGTAGAGAGTGGCCGTGTGCTACCATCTCCGTCTAGTGTATAGTCCCCTTTATATTATGTGCTATACTTTGCCCTCAAATTTAACCAACAAAATGTTAATGCATGTTATAAAAATTATAAAATTGGAAACTATGTTCAATACGAATCCAACTATATAATCTTTGGCGACATGCATTCGTATTTTATTAGTTAAATCATACTTATAAACCAGGATGTGGGTATAGTAGGTAATTAAATCGTAATTTTTTATTAACCGTATGTGTACGTGGCCTTTCTTCCTCCTCTCGCACGTCTTGTCACCCCACTGCCGCAGACGTCATACAACACAAGCTTGCGCAGCGCGCGGGGGCATTCTTTTGGCCAAACGGTGGCGCCAATGAATCGTCGGTGAGCCCTTTCCCGCGCAACCTCGCAGGGTCCCGCGCAAGCTTCCCGCCCGACTCGGTAAAATCTCCCAAAATCACAATGCTTACCAGCCTGCTATATAAACCCTCACGGCTGGTGAGTCCTGCGTCGCATTTTCCCCTCCCTCCTTGTAGCTTATCTCGTCTGCTTCTCCCACAATCGCCAATGACACCGGTTCATCGTTGTCGCTCAGCCACTCCGCCGTCATCAGAGGACAGCTCCAGCTGGGAGGCTACACAGCGGTGGCAGCATAGTCCCTGGCGTAGTGTTATGCGTGTGGCGTCCCTGTTGGGTGTGCGTGAAACACCCACCACACGCTCCGCCGCCGGTGCCCGCCGACAGCTGTTGCCGGCCGCCGTTGCCACCACACCACTGTTGAAAGCCAGGGCCATCGCCCGTTCCACCGCCGCGGCCCGAAGGTGGGAGGTGGCCGTCGTGGCCGCCACCCCACTGCCGGCCACCGTGGCCATCACCCGCCCCGCCACCGCAGCCCGAAGGCGGGAGGTGGTGCTCATGGCCGCCACCCCATCGTCGGCCGCCGTGGCCGCCAGCCCACCGTCGACCGCCAGGGTCATCACCCGCTCCGCCACCGTCGCTAGAAGGCGGGAGGTGAAGGTGGATGCCCGCACGTGCGTTAGCGACCTTGCGTGCTACACTGAGTTCCTGTGGGAGGAGGAGGAGCGCCTCGTCGAGCACGCAAAGAGCCTTACCGCCACTGTGGCCGTGGCACACGCCGCCTCAAAGGCGAGGAATCAGGAGATCTACGAGGAGAACCACCGCTTCGAGAGGGGTCGTCTGGAGCGGCAGAGGGTGTTCGAGGTGAGCGTCGCTGAAGCTGCAGCAGCGGCAGGCACCGTATTGCGGTCGCCCAGCTCATCGGTAGGCTCCTCCTCCTCCGCCTCTTACTGAGCGCGCTCGGTAGAGGAGAGGCAGCCGGAAGTAGTACAAAGCCCCTCCGTAGTAGTAGTAGTATTTAGGGGCCTATTTTATTTAGTTCATCTGACTATAGATGTGGTGGAACTATACAATATACTTAAAATTAGCTAGTATATATAGTTGAACTAGCTATTTCAGTAGGTGGTTGGCAACAATTGGGGAAAATTTTGGTCGGTTCAGCTGTCAAGTTGAACTGTTTGTATAAATTAAGAACGGCTACTTAATCTATGAATGAAATATATGCTTAATTACTAAATTTTAGTTGCAAAAATTAGATACTTCTAGTAATTTTTAGCTTGATATTTTGACAAATCGCAGTGTTACAAGGTTGACAAAAGGCAATGTTACTAGATCAACAAATGTCATTATTTCCAGTTTGACAAATGGTAACATACCAAATATGACAGATGCAAATCTTACCAAATTGTTTGTAAGTGGTTACACACGGGTCATCTAAAAGATCCGTTTGCGCTGAAGAGATGCACAAATCCTGTGCTCACTTAGCATATGGTGTTCTATCTAAAACGTTTGCGATCAAGAGCCGCAAAAATCCTGCTCGGCACATTTTCCCTTGCTTCCTAGGGAAGCTCCAGGTTTGCATACGGGTGTTGTAACTAAAACATTTGCAATGAGTGTTTTATATTTAAAAACCATTGATGTTTTTTCACAAGAAAATCGTTTGATAAGTCTGTACATTAAGAGAGAGAAAACGCAAGTTCGCTCAATCCATATCTTTCATTCAGTCATACTGCGAATTTATATTTATATGATCGAGATACAGTATTAAACCAAAGAAACAACTATTTTTGGCGGCGGCAGAGGCGGCATGCCACACCGTCGTTGTCGTTGTTGTCCTACGGGACGCCGTTGTCAACGGCGGCGGCCCATGCCGCTGAGGGTGGCGCGCGCACGGAGAGGAAGGCGGGCGGCCATGGAAGTCAAAGGGCTCGCTTCCCAGTGAGCCTCCATAGCGTACAGCTCGCACGCTTCCTGATGAGCCTGCATATTCGAGGACAGCTTGCACGCCTCTCGGTCAGCCTGCGCACCGGACTGCTCTCGCATGCCTCCCGTTCAGTCAAGGTCAAGCAGCTGTCCGCATTTCACCTCCTACAATCATTAAAACCAAAACATGTTGCATCACGTGAATGGTTAACAGAACGCACACGGTTTGAATTATACAAACATTTGAGATATTAAAGTGGCAGCTATTTTTTCAAAATACCTTTGTTGGCTGTCATTA
Organism: Triticum aestivum; assembly: GCF_018294505.1. Taxonomy (NCBI): domain Eukaryota; kingdom Viridiplantae; phylum Streptophyta; class Magnoliopsida; order Poales; family Poaceae; genus Triticum; species Triticum aestivum. The sequence continues at coordinate 534,967,580 of NC_057812.1, read as the reverse complement.
TTCGAGTGCGCCTTCTCTCAAAATGGACACGAAAAATACCACATCATGCCGGGTGCCATTCCATGATAGCATGCCAAGTTTCATGAATTTCAGACGAGTTTTGCATTTACTAAAATTTAAAAATAAAGTATATCAACATTTTGTCGGCAATCAACGGTGCTCTGGTGTTTGAAATTCATTCCCATTTCTTGCATGGGACCTAAGAATGCACCCAAGGACACATATTTGATTTTTCAACCAATTTATATGCACTGGAGCATGTGCATGTAGTTCAAATTTGAATTATGCACATAAATGCATTGAAAACTTAGTTGATGCATAAAAAATGTCCAAACGAACCCCAAAAAATCATAAAAATTGACACAACACTCCTGTTGTTCTATGTTGACATGAGAACTTTTTGAAGCAATAAGAGGCAATGGATACCGTTTGTCCCCAAAGGTGGGACGTGCCCTACTGAATCTATCACGCTTGTTGTGAGAAGCTCTTGTTTGTGAGAAGCATATACCCAAACATGCCCCAAATGGGACAAATTTTTTACCACGACATGTTGATGCCGCTCCATGATAGAATGCCAAGTTTCATGAATTTCAGACGAGTTTTGGATTTACTAGAATTTAAAAACCTGGTATCTCAATATTTTGCGGCAATCAACTGTGCCCTGGTGTTTGAAATTCATTCCCATTTCTTGCATGGGACCTAAGCATGCACCCAAGGACACATATTTGATTTTTCAACCAATTTATATGAACCGGAGCATCTGTATGTAGTTCAAATTTGAATTATGCACATAAATGCATTGAAAACTCAGTTAATGCTTAAAAATGTCCAAACGAACCCTGAAAAATCACAAAAATTCACAGAACACTCATGTTATTCTATGTTGACACGAGAAAATTTCTGAAAGCAATAACAGGCAATGGATATGTTTCGTCCCCAAATGTGGGACGTTCCCTATCGAAACCATCATGCTTGTTGTGAGAAGCTGTGGTTTGTGAGAAGCATATACCCAAACTTGCCCCAAATGGGACAAAAAATTTACCTCGACATGTTAATGCCGCTCCATGATAGCTGTGACGCCCCGAGACCGATGTGTCAGGTGTCCTCCAGTTATTCGTTGTTGTTGCCTTGTTATTCCTTGCGTGTCATGCATTGCATATCATGTCATCATGTGCATTTCATTTGCATACATGTTCGTCTCATGCATCCGAGCATTTTCCCTGTTGTCCGTTTTGCAATCCGGCGCTCCTATGTCACCCGGTGTCCCTTTCTACCTCTTTTCGTGTGCGGGTGTTAAACATTTTCGGATTGGACCAATATTTGTCATCCGGCCTTGGTTTACTACCGGTAGCCGCCTGTCAAGTTTCGTGCCATTTGGACTTCGTTTGATACTCCAACGGTTAACTGAGGGACCGTAAAGGCCTCGTGTGTGTTGCAGCCAAACACCCTTCCATTTTGGCCCAAAACCCACCTAAGACCTCTCCATCATCTCGGTCGTTCGATCATGATCGCGTGGCCGAAAATCGCACCTCTTTTGGACTCTCCTAGCTCCCTCTACCTATATATATGTGGCTCTCCCCGATTTTTCGCGCAGTCCAAACCCTAGCTCCTCCTACCTCGCGCCACCGGACACTTTTCTTCCACACCGGACATGTCCAGCGGCCGCGCCGGACGAATCCGGGCGTGACACATCAGCGCCGCCGCCCTCTCTCTCCTCCCACCACGGGCCCAAGGAGACCCAGATTCGGCTCGCTCGGGCCCGGATCCTGCGCCGCCAATCCCGCGCCCGAGCGCAGCCCGTGCCCGCGTCTCTTTTCCCGCCGGCCGCCGCTGTTTGCCGGTTCGGCCCCGATGCCGCATCACCGCCCCGCCCCCGGAGGAGCTCCGCCACCGCCCGCCGCCAGATCCGGCCACTCGAGCCCGAGCCCGGCCGGATCCGTCGCCCTGCCGGTGACGACCTCGCCGGAGCCGCCGTCTCCGTCGCTCGGGTCCTCCTCTGCCTCGGCCCGACCCGATCCGCTCCGCCTCGCCCGAACCGATCCGCTCCGCCTCGTCCGACCCGATCCACTCCGCCCGTTGACTTTTCCCGGGGTGAGATTTTCACTAAGTCCCCGAAGTTTCCAGATTTTTGTGCACTTTCCATTGCATCGTAACTCCCTCATCGTAGCTTCGTTTTGAGCGTATAGCATATCAAAATGTTCGTCTCAGAGAGTACATCATTTCATCTCATTGCATCATTTTCTTTTGAGATCATATTGATGCCCGAAATGTTGTTGGAAGAGGGCTATGTGAGTAATTTGTTAGATCTGTTTCAGCAAATGGCATTTTGTCATTTTTGCCATGATTATTGTGTGCATGCTATGACCCTGAGCTCTACATGTGTTTTGTTATATGCCATACCATCTTTACAGAGGTTCTTACCATGTATTTTTGCGATATGTGTGGTGACTAGCACAAGCTTGCAAAGTAGCGTAATCGGTATTGCTGATTTCAGGGACTTAGAATTTCACTAAGTCCTTGTCCTGATTTTGTCATTATGCATATGTTCATGTTATTTCCTAGTGATTCATGCCTCTTTCGAGGATGATCAGTAAGTATGATTTGTTAAATTTGTGGTGCTCTATCCATCCATGTCTTTGTTTGCATTTATATAGCACTCTAGCTTGAGTCAATTGAGCTCTACTTTTGCTATTTCGTGATTCCTGGCAGATTGTTGACTTGTTAGCGATTTTGCCGAGGATGTTGTTATTGAGCCGTGCATGCTATGTTGTTGTTCTTGTCATGGCTAGCTTCTATGCCATGTATTCGTGATGGGTGGATGCTTAGTTTGTAATGTCATGCTCTGTAGTGAGTGCATCGAGCTCGTAAACATGTCTACTCGTTAACTGATTTGCATGCTCCAGTTTTTCACTAAGTCTGTAATCTAATAATGTTTTTGCCATGTTCACATGCTTGCAATTGTATTTTCTGGTCCCTTTTGGCTCAAGGTCACTAAGGGACTTTTGTTAAGTGCTTTGAGTAGCTTCATGCCTTGTCTTTCTTTGCCATGTTAAGTTCCTATAGCATGTAGTTTTCATGCTCTAAAGTGTGCTACCTGATGTTAAATTCCAGACTTGTGTTAATTTTACTAAGTCTAAAACCTGTTATCATTTGCACTTTTGCCATGCTTGTTTGACCCTGTTAATGGATGAATTAGTCGTAGCTCAGTGTTCATCTTTTGTCAAGCATCTTGAGTGGATCCCTGCCATGTATTTTGTTGCCATGTTTGAGTGTTGTAGCATATTTATCTTGTTGCATTTAGTTGGCTACTTGCTGTTTATCGCAGACCGGTGCCATATTTGTTTTGCTTGCCATTTCCAAACCGTGCATCCGATTCCGGTGATCTTTATATAGATTTCAACCGAAATCATCTCACCTTTCCAGTGGCACTCTTGAATTTCCAAGTTGAGTCCAGGTTCAATCATTCCTTTGCAAATCATGCATATGCATCACATATCGCATCCCGCATATCATACCATGTTCATGTGTTGGTTATTCACTATGTTGTGTGCTTCTTTCCGGTGTTGCTTCTTAGGGTTGGTTCCATAATGTCGCGTTTGTGAGGACCCGTTCGTCTACGTCCGTTTGTCTTCTTCATGGACTCGTTCTTCTTCCTTGCGGGATTTCAGGCAAGATGACCATACCCTCGAAATCACTTCTATCTTTGCTTGCTAGATGCTCGCTCTTTTGCTATGGCTATGCTGCGATACCTACCACTTGGTTATCATGCCTCCCATATTGTTGAACCAAGCCTCTAACCCACCTTGTCCTAGCAAACCGTTTTTTGGCTATGTTAACGCTTTGCTCAGCCCCTCTTATAGCATTGTTAGTTGCAGGTGAAGATTGAAGTTTCTTCCTTGTTGGAACATGGAGATGTTGTTCCTTGTTGGAACATGTTTACTTGTTGGGATATCACAATATCTCTTATCTAATTAATGCATCTATATACTTGATAAAGGGTGGAAGGCTCGGCCTTATGCCTGGTGTTTTGTTCCACTCTTTCCGCCCTAGTTTCCGTCATATCGGTGTTATGTTCCCGGATTTTGCGTTCCTTACGCGGTTGGGTTATAATGGGAACCCCTTGACCGTTCTCCTTGAATAAAACTCCTCCAGCAATGCCCAACATTTGGTTTTACCATTCGCCACCTAGCCTTTTCTTTCCCTTGGGTTCTGCAGACTCAAGGGTCATCTTTATTTAACCCCCCCCCCCCCGGGCGAGTGCTCCTCTGAGTGTTGGTCCGACCGAGTAGACTGCAGGGCCACCTCGGGGCAACTTGAGGGTTGGTTTTACTCGTAGGATGTCTCATCTGAGTATGCCCTGAGAACGAGATATGTGCAGCTCCTATCGGGATTTGTCGGCACATTCGGGCGGTGTTGCTGGACTTGTTTTACCATTGTCGAGGATGTCTTGTAACCTGGATGCCGAGCCTGATCGGATTGTCTTGGGAGAAGAAATATCCTTCGTTGACTGTGAGAGCTTGTGATGGGCTAATTTGGGACACCCCTGCAGGGTTTTGAACTTTCGAAAGTCGTGTCCGCGGTTATGGGCAGATGGGAATTTGTTAATGTCCGGTTGTAGAAAACCTGAAGTTGACCTTAATTAAGATACATCAACCGCGTGTGTAACCGTGATGGTCTCTTTCCGGCGGAGTCCGGGAAGTGAACATGGTGTTGGAGTTATGCTTGACGTAGGTTGTTCTAGGATCACTTCTTGATCATAGTTTCTCGATCGTGCTTTGCCTTCTCTTCTCGCTCTCATTTGCGCATGTTAGCCACCATATATGCTAGTCGCTTGCTGCAGCTCCACCTCATACCTTTACCTTACCCATAAGCTTAAATAGTCTTGATCGCGAGGGTGCGAGATCGCTGAGTCCCCGTGACTCACAGATACTTCCAAAACCAGCTTGCAGGTGCCAATGAGTCCGTGCAAATGACGCAACCAAGCTCAAGGAGGAGCTCGATGAAGATCTTGTCCTTTGTGTTGTTTCGTTCTAGTTGATCAGTAGTGGATCCCAGTTGGGGTCGATCGGGGACCTTGCCGCATTTGGGGTTCTTCTTTTATTTTGGTTCCGTAGTCGGACCTTGATTGTATTTGGATGTTGTAATGATGTATTCATGTATTTGTGTGAAGTGGCGATTGTAAGCCAACTATGTATCTTTTCCCCTATTGTATTACATGGGTTGTTTGCGAAGATTACCTCACTTGCGACATTGCTTTCAATGCGGTTATGCCTCTAAGTCGTGCTTCGACACGTGGGAGATATAGCCGCATCGAGGGCGTTACAATAGCATATGCCAAGTTTCATGAATTTCAGACGAGTTTTGGATTTACTAGAATTTAAAAACCAGGTATCTCAATGTTTGCGGCGAGTGACGGTGGCTGGGCGTTTGACATTCATTCCCATTTCTGGCATGCGACCTAAGCATGCAACCAAGGACACATATTTGAATTTTCAATCAATTTATATGCACTAGAGCATGTGCATGTAGTTCAAATTTGAATTATGCACACGAATGCATTGAAAACTCAATTAATATATAAAAATGTCGAAGCAAACCCCTAAAAATCCCAAAAATTGACACAACACTCCTGTTGTTCTATGTTGACACTAAGAAAATGAAAATCAACTCCCAGCTACATAAAGCACACTGTTCGTCCAACTTCCCATTCATATTCATCGTCAAGAATCTCCAAAAGATAAATTCCATAATTGAATGTGCTGCTAGGGTTAAAACCAACTTCCTTCGCAAGATGTGTGTAGATACAAGACAAAGTAGGGCATTTCTCGAAACAAGCTTTCACATTGCTTTAGAAACAGAGTCAAATGACCAAACTGATATATGATGATGAGAAAATCCTTTTACAAAGTAGATCAAAAATAAAATCGTTAGTTGAGAGAATAGCAAAAACGCCACCAACTCAAAATCAAGAATGAGTATGGAGAATGGCACTTCCCCCGAGCAAATCAGGCTGACATAACCCATATCCAACCACTGCGTGTATATGTCCACACTTCATATGTGTAATGTTTCCGATGAATAAAATTATCTAACCTTGAAAAAATTATGCTTTCTGGTCTATGCGAATATTGCGCACCCAGCTGTTTTTCAAAAAAAGGAAGGGTTCTTGGGAGTTTCTGCCATAACTATGCGAGCACAACCTCTTATGTTCTCAAACATATATTTATATTTAGACGTTTATCAGTATCTATAAGAACAAACAACCTGAGACGCCATGGTTATCAGTTTTGAGACAAAATGTCAATTTACGAGATTGTACATAGGAAAAGAGTGTCAAAAAATACTAAGCAGCTTATGATTTTTTTTGGAGTAAATAGCATAAAACTATCATAACATAATTGGGGTTAGGGTTCCGAAAAACCAGGTACCGACGAGGCATAAAAACTAACTCTGTTAAATTGTGAAGTTATTCCCACTAAATACCCATGAAAATAAATTCCTCAAAATTCTCGGACGTCCAGCCGCAGCCGCTCCTGCCGGCAGGAGGACCGGCGACGAGCTCCCTCCGGCCGCTCCACCGTATTTCCATATCCGGTCGTGCTCCAGGATGAGCACGCGCCCCTCCACCTTCCTCTAGCCGTCGCTTGCCATGCCCATCACGGAGAGCACCATGCACATGCCAGCGCAACCAACAAGGCCAAGGCGCATGCCTTCAAGCTTCGCCTTCAAGCCAGAGCCGCCTTGGAGCTCCTCTGCGTGCACCCAACAAGGCTTCGAGCTCCACTGTGTGGAGCAACTGGTAGCAGGGGCACGCCCTCGAGCTCCACCACGTCCAACAGTCGGTAGCAGGAGGCATGCCCTCGAGCTCCGCCACGTGCAGCAGAGTAGTAGGGACGACATCGCTACGTACTTCTCCAGCGCAGCGCTGAAGGCGGGCTGATGACCACATCGACTCCAGCGACAAGCTCGTCAATGGGGACCCGATTGTTTTCTATTTATTTGTAGGGACCCCGTTGCTTTTTATTTTATTTTTCAGGGACTCGATTACTTTCTAAAAATATGCAAGGACCCGGTTGCTTTTTAAAAAAAATACAAGGACCTGATTGCTTTCTAGAAAATAGTAGGGACGCGATTGTGTTTTAAAATTTTGGGCCCCACCTGTCATAACCGGTCAACCTGACCAGTGGACCTGAGCTATCATAATCATGCTTAAAGTTAACCAACATAGTCATCAGTGCGACATGGTAGTTTTTTGAAATCAAAAAACACATAAGCGGTACGTATTAGGAAATTTTCAAAATGCGGTATTTTGGGGACCCTAGTCCCAACTGTGATAGGTTTATGCTATTTACTCTGATTTTTTTTGTTAACTCGGACTAACTGCATTGGATCTGCCTAGTCGGGTCCCCATCAAACAAGGTGCATTACATCCTCGTCTTTCTTCGCTCTTCTTGTCTTCCATGTCATAGTCTTCACAACGGCCAGCATTTGATCAGCCATCCCATCGGAAAACCGGCAACGACGGTGAGGAACTGGCAGCCCCCAGTGATGGCTTAGGAATCATCGATGGCGCCCGCACGCACGGCAGCCTGCACCACCCTGACGCACACTACTCTGGTAGCCTAGGCTTGTTGCCAACCTCGCCGACCATTTCACTTCTCCATAGATGCACCTATCCGAGCAAATTTCATTATTTTTTACTAGCAAAACATGCCCGTGCGTTGCAATCGAAAAAAAACGTTCGTCCCTCATACTCACACCTAACAACATTGTTGAATCCCTTGAATATTTGATGATGCCACACGACAAACAACATTGTTGAATCCCTTGAATATTTGATGATGCCACACGACAAACAACATGATAAGTGGAGTTGTGAAAAAAGAATGGATATTTTAAAGTGTATTTAAGATGTTTTCAATTTATTAGACAACAAAAATATCAACGTTAAGCCGGCATTTCCAAAATACCCCATATAAAGAAGATATTAATTAAGATTGCATCATAAATAGAATATTAGGAATGGATAATATAATAGCGTATTTAAAATTTAAACATTTTTTGAGGGATTTTCATATATAGCATGTTAGATTTCAAGTTAGGGTTTGAAAGTTATAAACATTTGGATCTGCCCGAAAATAGAAGAGCTAGGCCAAACTGAAACATTTTGTAGCCCATCTGCTAAATGATGCTCGGGCGAGGTGGTAATATCCTTGCCTACCGGCATTAGTAGCAGAGATTCCAAAATACCCCATATAAAGAATATATTAATTAAGATTGCATCATAAACAGAATATTAGAAATGGATAATATAATAACGTATTTAAAATCTAAACATTTTTTGAGGAATTTACATATATAACATGTTAGATTTGGAGTTAGAAAAGCTGGGCCAAAACTGAAACATTTTGCAGCCCATCTACTAAATGACGCTCGGGCGAGGCAATAATATTAGTGCCAGAGAAAAGGAGAAAATGAAAGATCGAGCCAGGGGTAAAACCGGGGTCACCGGCGCGGAGCAACTAGGCTCATACCACTACACCACTCGAACATTGGTGATCTATGATAAAGGCTTAATATAAATAACATAAACTACCGGCGATTTTAGAAGGAAAAAAAGCGAACGGTTTCACTTATCAATGGCAGGTGGGTAATTATTTATAACTCCAAGGATAATCCATGCTTTATTAGTAGGTAGAGATGTGAAGTATGTCCGTCTCTCCATATCTTAGACTAACTGAATAAAAATACCAAAATCTGTACCATATAGCCATACAGGTGACAAAATAATCACATAGAGTACCACTAAATCTGTATAGGGCCTAATACGTTTTTCGAGACTAACTTTAACCAAATGTTAGAGCAATAATATATGGCATGCAACTTACGCAAAGCATACCGCCAAATTCATATGTGAAAGGAGCTTTCAATGATATAATTTCCACATTATACATCTCATGTACTATTAATCTTGTCAAAAGTCAAAGGCGGTCTTGACAAACGCATTAGGTTCTATATAGATGGAAGGAGCGAGTGTTTCTGTTGTAAATTGAAGTGTTGAAAGAAAGCATAATTTTATTGATCGTATGCACTCTTTAACAATTATATTCAACCTGATACTATGTCAATGATATGATTAGCTTGTAACTAATGGAGTATTATACAAATAATAGATGGAAATATAAGTACAAAGTGATACGTTCATTTGGTCAATTTTCTTGGGCGGACATAATTGGGGTAGATTTGTTGGCGAGTGTACCGATTTTGTTGGCGAGTGTACCGATTAATTAGACTACTACTTCCTTTGTATCAAAGACGTTACAGAGTTAGTAGATTGTACTAATAGTAATTCATAACCTATGTATTTTTCACAAATAAATAAATAAATAGCCTATGTATATATGGATGTACCTTCAAAACCAAGTGGTTCAGCAGACATCCCTGCGGTGACCGACGGGTGGCTAGCACAGCAAAAGCATCCTGCGTGGCTGCGTCTGTTTCCTGGTCTGGATGGTCTTCCATGGGCGTGTTTGGTTGCTTTCTCGCTGTAGCCTAGCTAGCTCAGCCTGATTCAACGGAGGCTGGCTGAGCAAATAAAGGAGAAAATTAACATCTACACATCGTTTGGTTGATTGCATGTAGTTCTCTTGCATTAGAAGAGCGATTTTGACATAGCGTTTGGTTGCCCGTATTGGCTTGGCTTACGCAATTACACGGTGTTTGGTTTCATGAAACACCTGTTGTCTGGTAAACTCTTTGGCGAGGTGGTGAGGTTACCAACACACAGCGGCGTGAAGAATAAATCATACACACACAATGAAGATAGTTGTAAAGCATAGCAAGCCGTAGTTTTAAATACGGTTCCACACTTAAACATATCAGTTCAAATGAAAAGCAGTACGATAAGAAACTAAACCAGTTGGAGCATAGGAAGGGCCGTCCTAGACGTTCACGGCGAAGGCGTCGTCGTGCCTCACGTGCTTGGTCACCACTTCAATGCCATGGTCGTTGAAGATGATGACCTTGAGCATGTCGGGAGTGAGCAACTTGAATGTCACCGTGTAGTCGATCCTGATCTGATGGACGGCGGCGAAGGGGGCCTAACCCTGATCGAGGGTGACCCTGCCATCCATCAGCGGGATAGTTACCCTCCATGAGCAGCCAATGTTCATCCTGAGTTCGAACTCCGTTGGCACAACCGGGAAGTGCTTGGTGAAGTCCAGTGGCTTTGGGATGCACTCCAGCTGAGGGCAAGGAGCACCTTGCAGAAGTGGGTTGGACCTCCCTCCTCATGGTAGTGGCCATAGTCACGGTGCTTGCCGCTAGGCGGCTCCTCCGGCACCACGTCCTCATCCGTGGCCACTTCCTTAGGCGTGTTGGGCACAACCTCCATGGGCGGCACCACCTCCTTTCCCTTCTCCATGGGCGGCACCACCTTGTTGCCCTTGTTCTCAGTGTTGATCTGTGTTATGAAGAGTGTTGAGTATCGTGATTAGTTTGGAAACACAGGATAGAAGTATTCTGGTTTGTCTTGTACTCCAAGTAGATCATTTACTCCTATATATATGCGCCCACGAGGCTCAAGCAATAAACATCACATTCCACTAATCTCTTTATTCCCTTCTAACATGGTATCAGCCTAACCGATCCAAACCTTAGCCGCCACCCACCGCTTTCGCTCCACGCTGCCTCTGGGGCGAGCGGTCTCCACGATCGCCGCCAGGGGCCGTGCCACCCGTACATAGGGTTCATCCGATGATGTGTTGATCGGCTGTCCTAAAGAGTCTTTTTTCCGATCCGTTAATTGGGGTTTTCTCTCTCACCGAACGATTGGTCGGTGTTGTTCTTCTTTGATTTTCTGATCCACGATCGGATTGAGTCGCCCATCCTCGCTTGTCATCTACATTGTGCGTCATCGTCTCCATCGCAAGTGCGCTCCTTCCCAGCCGTCGCCCAGCACCGCGTGGCCCCGAGAGCTCTCACGCAGCACCCGCGCGAGATTGGTTTTCCGTGTGGCTACGGTGGGCATTGGATTCCGTGCGACAGTACATGCCGGACTGTTCAAAGCACGTTACATATTCGTGCTTGCATACATGTGCGTGTATGATTAGCCATCTTGCACAGATTGGCTCCACGCCCTGGTATGTCCGACCGCAGATGCATGTCGCCGCTGCCTCGTCGCTTGGCCGCATCTTCTGGATCTCATTCATCGTGCTTTCGATCCGATCAACCGAACGTGATGAGTCGAATTGTGTGAAGACCGTCTCTGAGAACAACGTACTTCCTAACCGATCGAGCAATGGGCTACCGCGGCGTCGTCCCATCGAACTGCAGCGCCATCGCCTTGTGATTCTCTGCGCGGTTGCACCACCCCGCGCGTTACCGATGCATCGTCCCTTTGGACCGTAGTGTCGCGGCCCGCGGTCCACTGCCGCCCCGAGGCGGCCCTTCTAGGCCGTCCCCGTGGCTGCATCGACCCTCGCGTTGTCGCCACGTTGCCCCATCAGGTCGTAGCGAGCGTGGCACGCGGTCTCCTTCGCTGCCCGAGGCCGCCCGCGGTTGAACCGACCCTCGCTCCGTCGTTGCACCGCTTCTTCGGGCTGTAGCGCCGTGGCTCGCGGTCCCCGTAGCCGCCCCGAGGTCTTCCCGCCGTTGTCCCGACCCGCCTGCTGTCGTCGCGTCGTCCCTTCGGGCCGCGGCCCCAGGTCCCTGCAGCCGCCCCGAGGTCTTCCCGTCGTTGCCCCGACTCACCTGATGTCGCCGCGTCACCCCTTCGGGTCGTGGCGCCGCGGCCCGCGGTCCACCGGCGTCCCCGCATGTCGACTTCCCGTGGTATGCGCCGCGCCGCCTCCCTTAGCGCTGGAACGCCACCATCCGCGTCGGTCTTCATCATGTTGTTGGGTCGTCGCCTACTTCAAGCATAGCCGCCGCGCTCCTAACCTAGCCGCCATTGCTGCTCTTCTTCGGCCGCCACCGCAGCTACCCTCGTAGCCGCCGCCGCCCGTCCACCTCCTTCATCTTCGTCCAACACCAGCCCGTCACCAACGTCGTTGTCATCTTCCCCGACCACTTCGTCTACTCCGACCACCATTGGTGACATCGGCCCCACACCGATTGACACCACAACTATCGTCAAGTCTCCTTCTCTGATGGCCCCTCCGACTCCTGGACATGGTGTACCACTCATGCAGGTCCCTGATACGTCTCCGACGTATCTAAAATTTATGAAGTATTTATGCCATGTTTACAACAATTCCATATGACTTTGGTATGATTTTGTTAGAACTAACCCGGACTTACGATGTTTTTAGCAGAACTACCATGGTGTTGTTTTTGTGCAGAAATAAAAGTCCTTGGAACGAGCTGAAAATTAACGGAGAATTTTTCTGGAAAATATAAAAAATACTAGAAGGAAAAGATACCGAAGAGGAGTCCCGGGGCCACCACAAGGGGGCGCCCCCCTAGGGCATGCCCTTCGTCCTTGTCATCGCCTCGTGGGGCCCCTTGATGTGAAACCGATGCCAACCCCTCCTATAAATCCTAAAAACCCCAGAACAGAAGATAGATCGGGAGTTCTGCCGCCGTAAGCCTCTATAGCCACGAAAAAACAATCTAGGCCCTCTCTGGCTCCCTGCCGGAGGGGGCCAACATCATCGGAGGCCATGGAGGAGGAAGCTTGGAGGGGTCACCATCGCCATGGAGGCCAAGGACCAGAGGGAGAATGAAAGGATCGAGAAGAGGTGTCTAGAGGAGGGGTGAATAGACTTTTATCAAGAAAAGTTGCAGTATTTAATTTCTTTGAGTTCAAGTGGAGTTTTAGCACTAGTTTAAACATTCACAATACATATCAAGCAAGCATGACAAGAGTATATGAGCAGCGGAAAGTAAAGCATGCACTTTGCAAGAATGTAAAAGGGATGGGATTGGAGTGTGCAAACGCAATTGGAGACACGAAGATTTTTGGCGTGGTTTCGATACGTGGTGCTATCGTACATCCACGCTGATGGAGACTTCAACCCATGAAGGGTAATGGTTGCGCGAGTCCACGGAGGGCTCCACCCACGAAGGGTCCACGAAGAAGCAACCTTGTCTATCCCATCATGGCCATTGCCCACGAAGGACTTGCCTCACTAGGATAGATCTTCACGAAGTAAGCGATCTCCTTGCCCGTACAAACTCCTTGGTTCAACTCCACAATCTTGACGGAGGCTCCCAAGTGACACCTAACAAATCTAGGAGACACCACTCTCCAAAGGTAATAGATGTTGTGTTGATGATGAACTCCTTGCTCTTGTGCTTCAAATGATAGTCTCCCCAACACTCAACTCTCTCTCATAGGATTGGATTTGGTGGAAAGATGATTTGAGTGGAAAGAAACTTGGGGATGGCTAGAGATCAAGATTTATGTGGTTGGAATGGAAGATCTTGATCTCAACACAAGTGTAGGTGGTTCCCTCTCAGAAAATGTAAGTTGGAAGTGTAGGCATGTTCTGATGGCTCTCTTCACGAATGAAGAGTGGGTGGAGGGGTATATATAGCCTCCACACAAAAACTAACCATTACACACAAATCACCAAACTCGGTGGGACCGAATCAAAAAACTCGGTCAGACCGATTCAGTTCATAATGTGACCGTTAGGCTTTTCGGTGGGACCGACATGATCAACTCGGTGGGACCGATGTGCTAGGGTTAGGGTAAAAACTCATCTCGGTTTGACCGATTACACAAACTTGGTGGGACCAATTTGGGTAATAAGCGAAACGGAGAGTTGACCAAGCAAACTCGGTGGGTCCGATTGCATATTTCGGTGAGACCGAGATTATTGCAATAGGCAACAGAGAGTTTGCAAGCCCATCTCGATGAGACCGAGATCCCATCAGTGTGACCGAATTGATTAGGGTTTGTGGCAATGGCTATGTCAAGAGAACTCGGTGGTGCCGGATAGAAAGTTTCAGTGGGGCCGAGTTCGACTTTTGGTTTGGGACATATGTGGACATGTGAAAGTGGTTGAGGGCTTTGGAGCATATCACTAAGCACTTTGAGCAAGAAACCCATTAAGCAACACCTCATCCCCTTTTAATAGTATTAGCTTTCCTATGGACTCAATGTGATCTTGGATCACTAAAATGAAAAGGCAGACTCTTGAGCTTGAGCCAATCCTTTGTCCTTAGCAACTTGAAGGGGTTCCACATCCTCTCGTCCATGTCACTCCACTGTTGAACTTATCTGAAGTATACTAGGTAGAGGTATTAGTCCAACAAGAAATATGTTGACATTAATTACCAAAATCACCCAGGGAGCACTTGTGCTTTCAATCTCCCCCTTTTTGGTGATTGATGACAACATACATCAATGCTTTAGAGTAATGATATAGAGAAGGATAGGTAAACCTTTGAAAGGACATGTAACACGCATAGGCTCCCCCTACATGTATGAATTTATGTGATCATGGAGTGCGAGAGCATGTGAATGCATAATCATGATAGAGTAAGCAATGAGTTACATGTATCTTGGCTATATGCATTAGAGCAAAAGGTGTGAATATAGGAAGTGTACCTTCATGCTCATGATTCCTCCTTGCAAACAAAATGTACAACAGCAAGGGATCCTCATGCACATGAGTGTGATGCATATACTTACCATGTGGTCTTGAGCTAGCTTTGGAAGAGATGAACCTGGGTAAACAAGGTTAGATAACACAGACACATCTACTAAGCAGAGCAAGAACATCAAACCACAAGAGTAGCAAGATTGGGATGACATGTAGAGAGTGAGTACTAGGTACTCTATTGTACATAGACATGTCCCCAAAAGGTAAAGATATTCAATGAATTCAAAGATTTCCTTCCCTTAGGTGTCTTGCTCCCCCTGAATCTTGTATGGGATACTAGGAGAAGATAGGGAATAGAAAATCAGAGAAAATGCAAACAACCAATTAAACAAAACATGAACATGTCTTTCCCCACTTAAGGACATGTGTCTTCTCTCCTCTTGACCATGAAGCATCTGGGGCCTTTAATGTGATACCTTTTTCCCCTGTTGAAGAACTCTCTCCCCCGGTTAAGTGATTAAGCTTTGATGTGATCTCTCTCTCCCCCTTTGACATCAATTTCCATGAAGGGTTCTTCTGGATTGTGTTTCAACTGGGTTTGGTCCTTCAGGCATAGTGCAAAGCAGCATATGGAATGTGATGCTGGTAGAGGACAAGAATCATTGAGTGGAGCTGGAACAAAAATTGCAGGAACAAGTGGCAAATTATCTTTTCTGCAGTGAAATCGGTGACACCGAGTTGTGTTTTTCAGTTTCACCGTAGGAGTTTGGTTTGATCGAAAACAACAGACCGGTGTGACCGAGTTCAACACAGAGAAAACACTGGTCACCTCAGCTCACTAGGAAAATAAGATCTCACAAAGATTTGCAAGGAATTAACTGAAGGATTTGTAATGAATTGGATGCGGGAAATGCAGAACAAAAACAAAAGAAAGAAATCTAGATGAAGTTTTTTTAAGGGGAAACAAACATGCATGAGAGAAATGCAAGAGCACAGAGATACACAAGAGAACTTCATCTAGAATTGGTCGGCGACAAAGTCACCTATGTTAGAGTATATTGACTTAGGAGTCAAGTGAGGGCACTTGATCATAGGTCATACTCATCGTTAAAGCTCAAAATGGGGTTATCATTTTTTGTTTAAGCATCTTGATATATTCACATCTTGTTGAGTTGCCTTGACCCATGACTTGGGGTAAAGCTTCTCCAAGATGGAATAACATACCTTGGGTGGTGGTGTTTATCTTGATTATGTAGTTGAACTTGTGTGGGTTGCTCAAGGTTGATGTAGCTCATCAAGAGTTGGGAGCGCCACTCGGATTTGGAGTTCATCTACCTACATGGGTTAGTCTTGCAAAGAAGAACACTTGTGTATCCAAAATGACAATCAAGAGATTTGATATAGAATTTGTCAAAGGATATTTTGAAGGATTTCATGCCCCCTTTTCTTCAACCACCATGGAGTAGAGACTTGGTGATGTATAGATTGCTCAAGATGTGAGTGAGTTGCAATCTCATGGATTTAGATTCATCCAAGTACCTACAAGGGTTAGATAGCATGCAAGGGTGCAAATATATCCAAGACATGTGATTATCATCATGAGAGAAATGTCAAGAATTAGTCATAGGCTCATGCCTTGCATGCATCCAGATGGAGTTCCTACTCCAAGTTTGAAGCATCAATGATGTTCAATTCACCTCTCAACTGGCAAAAGACTTTCTCATCAAGTGGTTTGGTGAAGATATCCGCCAATTGCTTATCGGTACGAACATGCTTAAGATCAATGTCTCCTTTAGCAACATGATCTCGAATGAAATGATGACGAACTTCAATATGCTTAGTTCGAGAATGTTGCACGGGGTTGTGAGCAATCTTAATGGCACTTTCATTGTCACAAAGCAAAGGAACATGTTTCACATATATCTCATAATCTTCAAGAGTTTGGGTCATCCAAAGTAATTGAGCACAACATGAACTAGCGGCAATGTATTCCGCTTCGGCCGTGGATAAGGATACCGAGTTTTGTTTCTTGGAAGACCAAGACACATGAGATCTACCAAGAAATTGACAAGTACCCAAAGTGGACTTTCTATCAACCTTGTCTCCGGCATAGTCCGAATCGGAGTAGCCGACAAGATCAAAAGAAGACCTCTTAGGATACCAAATGCCAAATTTTGGTGTATGTATTAAGTATCTCACTATCCTTTTCACGGCCATAAGGTGACATTCTTTAGGGGCCACTTGATATTGTGCACACATGCACACACTTAGCATGATATCAGGATGGGAGGCACATAGATATAACAATGAACCAATCATAGAGCGGTAAACCTTTTGATCAACCGGTTCACCATCTTTAGTCAAATCAAGATGTCCACTAGTAGGCATGGGTGTATTCATACCTTTGCATTCTTGCATATTGAACTTCTTGAATAAGTCCTTGGTGTATTTCGTTTGAGAGACCAAGGTACCTTCCTTAGTTTGCTTGATTTGCAAACTAAGAAAGAATTTGAGTTCACTCATCATTGACATCTCAAACTTCTCCGACGTAAGCTTTCCAAACTTCTCACTAAAATGAGGGTTAGTTGGACCAAATATTATATCATCAACATAAATTTGGCACACAAATAATTCACCATTAACCCTTTTTGTAAAAAGAGTAGAATCCATTTTTCCAATTTTAAAGACTTTTTCAATAAGGAACTTGGTTAAGCATTTGTACCACGCTCTAGGAGATTGTTTAAGACCATAAAGAGCTTTGTGAAGTTTGTAAACATGATTAGGTTTCTTAGGATTGACAAAGCCGGGAGGTTTCTTAACATAAACTTCCTCCTCAATTTCACCATTTAGAAAAGCACTCTTAATGTCCATTTGGTATAAGGTGATATCATGGTGATTAGCATAAGCAAGTAAGATGAGGATGGACTCAAGTCTAGCAACGGGGGCTTATGTCTCACCATAGTCCATACCTTCAACTTGAGTGTAGCCTTGGGTGACGAGACGTGCTTTGTTGCGAACCACTTGTGCATCTTCATCTTGCTTGTTGAGAAACACCCATTTGGTACCGATGATGTTGTTGTTGTTGTCGGGCTTCTCGACCAATGTCCACACTTGGTTTCTCTCAAAGTTGTGTAGTTCTTCATGCATGGCATTTATCCAATCTAGATCTTCCAATGCTTCTTCAACCTTCATAGGTTCAATGCTAGAGATGAATGAATAATGTTCACAAAAATTAGCCAAACGAGATTTAGAGCGAGTGATTCTCCCGGTATGGATATCTGTAAGTGCATCTAGTGCCACCCCTAGTTGGTTTTGGAGTATTGACAACAAACCTAGTTGAGGGACTAATGTGTTTGTGAGAATTGTAGGATAACACAGGTAGAAGTCCCTCATTGATTCGGTTTTACTACCAGAGATGACCCCTAAAACTGTATGAAGACATTGAAGTCAAAGGTGGTATATGAAGATATTCACATTGAAGACTATGACAAGAGAAGACACTATATGAAGCCTATGGAGCTCGAAGACTTAGATCTTTCGTAGTTCTTTTTCTTTTGTGTTGAGTCATAGGAACCACCGTACTGTTAAGTGGGGTCCAAGAGAACCAGTCAGAATGACTGAAGTGATGCCTAAACCAAAAACCTATGTCTTCGAGTGAAGACTATGAGAGCGAATCTTGTCCAGAGTCGGACAAGTCAGCTTTGCTTGTAGCCCAAGTAAAGTTGCCGTGTGAGTTTGAAATCTGACCGTTGGAACACGTGTCAGTTCCTTAGTGACCCAGGGTCATTTCGGACAAATCAGGTCGGGTTGCCAAGTGGCTATAAATAGCCCACCCCCTGCAACCATAAACGGTTGGCTGCTCAGATTGAAAGCACGGCTTTTGTCGTTTGAGAGCAACCCACTTCGAAGCCTTTGAGAGAGAATTCCTTGCGAGGATAAAGCCCTAACCACCAGAGTCAGAGAGAATCGGGCATCACTTAAGTCTTCTTGTCTGTGTGATCTGAAGACTTATTACACTTGAGGACTGTGCATCCTCCAGCCGGTTAGGCATCGCGTTCTGAGCTTCCAAGAGACATTGTGGATTGCCAGTGAACGAAGTCTGTGAAGGTTTGGGAGTCTACCTTGAAGACTTACCAGAGTGATTGGGCGAGGTCTATGTGACCTTAGCTCAAGGAGAATACGGTGAGGACTGGGTGTCCTGAGCTGCGTGTTCAGGACTGGGTGTCCGGGACTGTGTGTCCTAAGGTTTAAATACCTAGCCGCTCCAACCAGACGTACAGTTGTCACAGCAACTGGAACTGGTTCAACAAATCATTGTCTTCAACGAGTCACTGGTTTCATCTTCACTTCACTTCACTTACTGTTACTCCTTGTGAAGTCATTGTATGTTTGCTCTATCATTTGTCTTCACTGAGTGACTGCGTGTTCTGTTTGGCTTCACAATATCTTCCTACCTGATCCTTACTACCTAGCTGCTATTAGTCTTTGTGCTTTCACTTCATTGAATACTTGACTATGGTTTGCCTAGTGTAGTCTACCTTCCGCTGCATGGTAATAGGTTTAATTTTATCGTTTGTCTTCAAAACTTCTATGTTCTAAAGACTTTCATAAAAATCGCCTATTCACCCCCCCTCTAGTCGATATGACACACTTTCAATTGGTATCACAGCAAGGTGCTCCCTTGTTCTGTGTGATTCGGTTTAACCACCTGGAGTTTTAGCTATGTCGACTGCAGGGATAATTAAAGTCTCCGCTGCGTGCCCCGTCTTCGATGGAACTGAATATCCCTACTGGAAGAATAAGATGCGCATGCATCTTGAAGCCATTGACGTCGACCTATGGTATGTCGTCGAGAACGGCGTTCCCAAGGCTGGAGAAGGTGTCACTGCTACTGATGTCAAGAAATTCGTTCAACTGGACTCTACTGCCAAGAATATCATCTGTGGTCATCTGACCAAAGGACAGTATGGCCGTGTGAGTGCTTTGAAGACATCCAAGCTGGTCTGGGACTGGCTCTCCAAGGTCAATGAAGGCATCTCAACCCAGAGAGATCAGAGAATTAGTGTCCTTCGCAACCTCTTCAACCACTTCAAGCGAAATGACAATGAGAATGTCCAGCACACATTTGACCGACTCACTGACATCACAAATGAGCTTCAAGCCCTCGGCGCCACTGAGATTACCAAACACGAAGTCGTCAAGACGCTGCTGAGATCACTTGATAGTTCGTTTGACATCCTGGCCCTGATGATTCAAGAACGTCCTGATTTCAAGACACTCGATCCATCTGACATACTTGAGAGGCTCAACACACATGAGTTTCAGCTTTCGGAGAAAAGAGATATCTACGGTCCAAACTATGGGCGAACTCGTGCCTTGAAGGCAAAAGCTGTCTCCTCATCTGAAGAAGAATCTGACAGCAGTTCTGATGATCCTGAAGACATTGGAAGGGAACTTGCTATGCTTGTCAAGAAGTTCCAAAAATTCACCAAGAAGAAAGGCTTCAGAAAGTCTTCCCGATCAAGTTCAAGGAATGATGAAGCTCCTTCTCATGACTACAAGAAGAAAACATGTCACAAGTGCAAGAAACTTGGCCACTTCATCTCTGAGTGTACATAGTGGGACAATGAGAACAAAAAGAAGAAGAAAAGCAAGGAATATGACTCTGACGACAAGAAGAAGAAGAAGAAATACTCAAAGTCTTCTTCCAAGTCTTCCTCAAAGTCTTCATCACACAAGAAGAGCTCATCTGGCAAGGCACGTGCGTTTGTTGGCAAGGAAATGGTTCAGAGGAGGAGTCTGCTTCTGAGGAGGCAGAGGTGGAGTCTGAGGAGGAATCCGACTCAGGCGTCGCAAGTCTGGCTACATCATATGTTGCCAAGTCCATCTTCAACACTGAAGACAATGACTTCATCACCGACACTGATGCAAATGACAAGGACTACTCCGCTTCTACCTACTGCTTCATGGCACGCGGTGCCAAGGTAAACACACGCATTACTCACTATCAAACATCTAGTGACGATGACTCTGATTGTGGTTCAAAACCTAGCTATAAAACACTTGCTAAAATTGCAACTGAACAACAGAAAGCTATGGAACATATTCAAAAACTGTTAGACAGAAGCGATGATATGTTAGGTGCTGAAATGACTCGATCTGAATCCTTAATTAAAGACATAAAAAATCTTCACGTTAAGTATCAGGAACTTGAAAGTCGTCATGAAACTCTCTCAACAACTCATGAAAAGCTTTCCTATGATTATCTTCAAAGGAAGCAAGATCTTGAGAAATTGAGAGCGGTTCATGAAGATCTTCAAACGGAAAACGAGTCACTTCGCGCCAAACAGATCAATCCCGCTCAGGAAGGATTTGAACCACCATGCCTTAAATGCATTGAGCATGATAATGCTATTTCTGTTGCTGAATGTTCTACTGCTACTGCTGTTGCAATATCTTCAACTGTTGATGTGGTAACTAACCCCTCTGCTGAGGATACCACCGCTATTGCTGATGAGAATGCTAGGCTGAAGACATTGCTTGAAACAGGGATGTACAAAAGTCTTAAAGGGCATCAGACGCTATGTGATGTCCTAAAAAAGCAGATTCTGAACCGAAACCCTAGGAAAGAGGGTGTAGGGTTCATAAGGAAAATGAATGCAGATGGCTCTTACTGGAAACCCGAGAAGTACCCCAAAACCATGTGGGTTGCTGCAAAGGAACCTTCAGCAGATCCATCCAATCTATCTGGCTTCACTTGTGCTAACCCCATTATCATTGATGAATCCTTTGATGCAAACTATATACTGTTTAAGAATCAGAATGGTGAAGTATTTGCCAGGTACATTGGTACTAACTGCAGGAATGGACCGCCTATGAAGAAGATCTGGGTTCCGAAAAGGTGTCTGGAGAGTCTTCCTGTGAATGTCATCATGACACCTCACGTGAAGAAGACAAACCTCAGACCAAAGGCTTCATACAGACAGAGGACTCACCTGAGTCGCACTAACGCAAACGTTTTGCAGGGAAACCACACTCAGGCATATGAATATGAGAGCGGTTCATCAAACCGCCATGTTCATAAGACCAAGAACTATTCTGCTTATTCTTATGAGTACTGTTGTCCGCCTGCAAGACTGTTTGCTAGGGCTTCAAAGCCAAAATTCTCAGATGCTGCACTTAGACTAATTGCTTCTAAGCCACCCTTGAAGATGTGGGTGGCTAAGAAAGCTTAACTCTCTTTTGTAGGGAAATGTCTCCAGCAGAAAACCAAAATCGTCTGACGCCATTGCTGGGGACCTTAAACATCTTGTAGGGCGCAAGATCAAATGCCCAAATGTTCTTACTATGTAATTCGTACCTGAATCGCTTGCTACTCTCCCTATTAGTCCTAACCTGGATCTAAGCTTTCATAACCCACTGGTTCGTCAAATGTTTTTGCTTCACAATGCTCTTGGTGAAGCCTATCCCCCTAACTGCACTGTAGGGTACGACACCAGCATCTTCAGAATGGATTATTGACAGTGGGTGTACAAATCACATGACTGGCAAAAGAAGTCTTCTTATGGACTCAACCTTACGTCCATCCGACAAGAGCCACATCACATTTGCTAACACTGGTAAAAGTAAGGTATTGGGTCTAGGTAGAGTTGCAATCTCAAGGGATCAACACATGGATAAAGTCATGCTTGTTGAATCCCTTGGCTTCAACTTAATGTCTGTCTCAATGCTTTGCGATTTGAACATGATCGTAATATTTGGAAAATATCGTTGTCTTGTACTAATGGAATCTTACAAGTCTCTAGTGTTTGAAGGGTATCGAAAAGATGATTTGTACGTGGTAGATTTCTCAGCAGGGCCACAGCTTGCAGTATGTCTTCTAGCAAAGGCTTCAGAATGCTGGCTCTGGCATCGGAGGCTTGGACATGCTGGCATGAGGAACCTTCACACCCTTGCGAAGAAGAAGCATGTCATAGGCATCGAGGGCGTCAAGTTCAAGAAAGACCACTTATGCGGTGCCTGTGAAGCAGGGAAGATGACGAGGGCCAAACATCCCTCGAAGACAATCATGACCACTACTCGACCCTTTGAACTGCTTCACATGGATCTTTTCGGTCCCACTCATTACTCAACTCTAACTACTACTCCTTGCCTCTATGGCTTCGTTATTGTTGATGATTATTCTAGATATACTTGGGTGCACATAATCCTTTACAAGACTGAAGTGCAGGATGTCTTCAGACGCTTCGCCAATCGAGCTATGAACAATTTTGGCGCCAAGATAAAGCACATCAGAAGTGACAATGGCACTGAATTCAAGAACACTGGCCTTGATACATATCTTGATACATTGGGAATCACACATGAATTCTCAGCCCTGTACACGCCACAGCAGAATGGCGTCGTCAAACGCAAGAACAGAACACTAATTGAGATGGCCAGAACGATGCTAGATGAATACAAGACACCAAGAAAATTCTGGCTCGAAGGCATTGATACTACATGCCATACAATCAATCGTGTTTATCTTCACAAGCTACTGAACAAGACATCTTATGAGCTCCTTACTGGCAAGAAGCCAAATGTCAGTTACTTCAGAGTATTTGGCGCAAGGTGCTGGATCAAGGACCCACATCACACCTCAAAATTTGCACCAAAAGCACATGAGGGTTTTATGCTTGGATATGGAAAGGATTCGCACTCCTACAGAGTCTTCAATCTTTTTCATTACAAAGTGGTTGAAACAGTGGATGTGCGGTTCGATGAGACCAATGGTTCACAAAGAGAGCAGCTGCCAAATGTGCTAGATGAAGTTCCATCCAGTGAACCAATCAAGCTAATGGGAACTGGAGAAATTATACCTTCTGAAGCTCATCTTGAAGAAGAACTTATCATTTCAGCACCTGATCAACATGAAGACAATGCTCAGCCTGAAGACATTCCTTCCAACAACGACAATGAACAGCAAGAGCAAAGTCTTCGCCCTGTACATCCTCGCGTTGCCAATGAAGTGCAGATTGAAAGAATAATTGATAGCATCAATGCACCTGGTCCACTCACTCGTTCAAGGGCAACTCAGCTAGCAAATTTCTGTGGGCACTTCGCATTCGTCTCAATAGCAGAACCCAAGAAAGTTGAAGAAGCCTTCATGGAATCTGAATGGATTCAAGCTATGCAAGAAGAGCTTCAACAGTTTGAGCTGAATAATGTATGGGAACTGGTTAAGCGTCCTGATCCACGGAAGCACAATATAATAGGCACCAAATGGATATACCGCAACAAGCAAGATGAGCATGGTCAAGTTGTCAGAAACAAAGCTCGTCTCGTTGCTCAAGGATATAGTCAAGTGGAAGGCATTGACTTCGATGAAACATTTGCTCCTGTGGCTAGACTTGAAGCCATACGCATACTGCTGGCCTATGCAAATCATCATAACATACTTCTATATCAAATGGATGTGAAGAGTGCCTTTCTCAATGGCAAGATTGAAGAAGAAGTGTATGTTGCACAACCGCCTGGCTTTGAAGATCCAAAACATCCTGACATGGTATACAAGCTCAATAAGGCACTATATGGCCTCAAACAAGCCCCTCGGGCCTGGTATGACACACTCAAATACTTCCTGAAGAGCAAAGGCTTCATACCTGGTTCCCTAGACCCCACTGTTTTCACGAAGACATATGATGGTGAACTGTTTGTGTGCCAAATATATGTGGATGACATTATCTTCGGTTGCACCAATCAGAAGTACAGTGAAGAGTTTGGATATATGATGCAAGAGCAATATCAGATGTCTATGATGGGAGAGCTAAAGTTCTTCCTCGGTCTTCAAATATGACAACAACGCAATGGCATCTTCATATCTCAAGAGAAGTATCTCAAAGATTGCCTGAAGAAGTTCGGTATGCAAGACTGCAAAGGCTTCACAACACCAATGCCAGCCAAACATCATCTGGGTCCTGACGACAATGGTAAAGAGTTCGATCAAAAGGTATACCGCTCCATGATTGGTTCTTTACTTTATCTATGTGCATCTAGGCCAGATATTATGCTTAGTGTTTGCATGTGTGCTCGATTTCAAGCGGCACCAAAGGAGTCGCATCACTTAGCTGTGAAGCGAATTCTTCGATATTTGGCTCACACCCCAACTCTAGGATTATGGTATCCAAAGGGCTCAGAGTTTGATCTGGTTGGATTCTCGGATGCTGATTATGCTGGTGACGAAGTTGATCGCAAGTCTACATCAGGCACATGTCACTTTCTGGGACGATCACTTGCATGCTAGTCTTCAAAGAAGCAGAATTGTGTATCTCTCTCCACTGCTGAATCTGAATACATTGCTGCTGGATCTTGCTGTGCTCAGCTTCTGTGGATGAAGCAAACACTCAAGGACTATGGCATTCATCTGAAGCAAGTGCCACTTTACTGCGACAACGAAAGCGCCATCAAGATTGCCAACAACCCAGTTCAACACTCGAAGACAAAGCACATTGAAATTCGTCATCACTTTCTCAGAGATCATGTTGTGAAGGAAGACATTGATATCATACACGTCAACACTGAAGAGCAATTGGCAGATATCTTCACCAAGCCCTTGGATGAGAAGAGGTTTTGCAAGTTACGGTGTGAGCTAAATATCCTGGAATCCTCAAATGTCCTGTGATCAGGCACACATCCTAACCCTTATGCAACACACAAAGTAAAGTATATCTTCAATCAATGAAGACATACATTCTAAGTGTGAATACATTAATGTTGAATTTGACTTCGGAGCGCCACGATAATTGTGCGCCGTGTCTGGGTCTAATACTTCCTATATGGTGGGTAACGCCACCACCAAACGTTCTATTTTGAAGTGTTTCACTCATGGTGTTACCTTGCAATGTCTTCACATTTGGTTTGGCTTCGATCTCAACATATTTTCATGATTATCTTCACTATGTTGATTTTATATATATATATATATATATATATATATATATATATATATATATATATATATATATATATACTAGTGTTCTGTCCTCTACAACATTCACTTATAGCTATGTCTTCGTGTTGAATCTTTTGAACTAAGTGAATGTGATCGGACCCTAACCTCTCTATGCTTTCTATCTCAAACTCTATCTCTCCAAGTCATATGCATTCTATTGAAACTGTCGAATGTCTTCTCTGCGTCCTTGTCAGCAGAAGATACAGAGACAACCATTAAGTCCGTTTTCAATGCTCATTCCTCCACATGAAATCCGGAGAAGTAGGAACGACCACCCGACAATCCAGGCGTGCGTGGGACGTGGAACAAACCCCAAAATTCCGCATAATGGCCACGTGTTACTCAGATGCGAATCGCCGGGGGCACCTATGTAATAGCACAGTGCCGCCCCTGTGCCTATAAATACACACTCACAACGGTCATTATCTCTTCTTCCACCCTCGCACGAACCCTAGCGCCACCGCTAGCTCTCGACGACACCGGCGACGAAGCACTTCGCTGCCGCAACCTCTCCGACGTCGTCTTCACGCCGACCGCGGAGATCGTCCTCTCCGCCGTCACTGTAGGTGTCCTCCGTCGCCAAGTTAGGGCACGGAAGAGTGAACTGCTCGGCCTCATCTCCCACTCCGTCTAGCAGTTCTCAGTGTGGTAAATAAAACTCCCTTTTTACAGCACCGTTGATCCTATTGATCTATCACTTTCTACCACAAGCAGTTTCTGTTCACACAAGCTAGATCTCTCTCATACTGCATCTCATAACATGCCTAGTATATTCACTTGTGCTTCACAAAGTAGTTAGATTCCTCACTTGTACTGATCTGTGGATTCGTACAAATCTGGAACCAACTTCTTATCTATGAGTGAATGTCTTCGCACGATGAGGTCAATGTCTTCTAAACAGATTTATCTTCAAAATCTTCTGAGAATGCATATGACCTCTTCCCCTTCCCTCGCACCTTAATGCTGTCACAGGTACATGTCCGTGGGAGAATCCTTTGGTTCTCATAGTCTGCATTCATTTGCAGAATTCTTACAGCATCACATAAATTCTCCCGAAGCCAGTTCCTGTTGGTCCAGCAAACGAAAACCTTTGAAGCCTTTGAACGTCTTGAAGCCTTTTAAGTTAAAGTTTATGGCTTCAGAGAAAGCAGCAAGGAAGGGTGGCAGAAAGCCTCGTGGTGAGACCTCCAGAGATCTGCCAGATGAACTCTCAGAAATGTACAAGACATATCCTGAAGAGGATTATAGTCAGCGCAAGACCCGAATCCAATGGATTCGAAGATATTGGGCAGAACAATGGTTCAAATACAGATTTGTGATCCAGGAGTATGCTGAGAAAAACACCATCAAGAGACCGTGGGGTGACATCCTATTCAAGAATATTCTACCCAGGTCCAGAGATGAAGCCATTGCTCAAGGCTTCTATCATGCATGGTCCGTGGACCACAGCCTGCTGATGCACACTCGTCGTCACTGCTATGGTGTCGTGACGACAATCTGTTCAAGCACAACTTCCAGTTTGCTCAGAACTCAGCGAAGCAGAACAAGAAGACTTTTGGCTTAGACTTCAACCCTGGTCCCTCATCTCCAAGGGCAGATGGCACACGACATGCAAAACCCAATGTCATCGGTCCTTTTGCCAACCTTGAAGACATCATCACCTACATCTTGGTTCAAGGGACTGCAGTGAATGAGCCTGCAGCTGACACTGAGTCTGATGACGCGCCTGTAGTGCCGAAGCCAAAGCAGTTGAAGAAGCCAAAAGCTTCAAAGCCGGCCCCTTCACCAAAAATCTCAAGGGCGAAGCCATTGGCAACTGCACCTCCTGAAGACAGTGTGCAGTCTGAAGACTTTTCATGCGTATCCAAGCCCTAGAAGGCCAAGATGCCTTTGTCTCACACTGGCAAAGAGGTAACAGCTGCTGCCATTCTGCGCAACAATGACATTGATCTGTCAAGTGATGAAGATCTTGCAGATGACGCTCTTGAGCAACTCATCAAGAGCAAAGAAGAAGCAGAAATATTCAATGATCTGCCTCTCTTTGATGTCACCATCATCCACAACTTCATTGACGACTGGTTTGACACGCTAAACATCAGCTTTGAAGATCTGCAGCTACCCATTGGCCTCAGTGTCGCCTTCCAAGGCGCTATTGCTTCAGAACTTGCTATTGCCCAGCGCATTGTTGAACTGAAGCAGAAGATTGACTATGAAAAGGCTCAGTTCAAGAAGCATATGGCCAAGCTTAGCGTGCAAGAAGTGAAGAACTTCAAGACAATGATGCACGAGCTCAAGGAAGCCTTTGTGAAGAAGCATGCAGAAGCTCAGGGTTCACGTGAGCGCATGAAGACTCTGGCTGACAGATGTGTGCAAGCCTATAATGAGGCTGAGAAGCGCAAGGCGCTTGGGCGTCCTGACATCGACCCCAGGATGGCCGCAAAGAAGAAGAAGAAGCCTGATACGGCTGAACCTGATGCACCGAGGCAAGAAGCAGTTCCGATTGTCTTCCCAACTAGACTGACTGGCTCGAAGCCAAAAAGGCGGTCAACAGCTTCAGAGCTCAAGAAGACAAGGACTGCTGAGGCTGAAGCCAGGAAGAGGAAACACTCTGAAGCCTCTCTTACTACCCCCTCCAAGAAGAAGAGGAAGACCAAGAAAGCTCGGGCTGCTTCCACAGAGCCCTTGATAGTTGAACCCATTTCTATGGTTCATCCTGACGCAGAACGTCAACTGACAGTTCATGAGCCTGCTTCCACAGAGGCTCCTAAAGCTAAAGACATTCCAGCAGCTGATCCCATCGCTGTTGAAGACATTGGTCATCATGACAATGTAGAAGATGATGTAGTCCTTCCTCAGTTTGAAAATAGCAAACTCATCAGCATTGGTCGTCCACTGACGCCAATTGCACAGGATGCTTCATGGGCGGATCGCCCACAAGAGGAAGAAGACTATGAGGCCCAGCCCACTCCAACTCCACAGGCGTCGTCTACGCTCCGCAGGCTTCGCAAAGGTCCAAGGCCTCAAGTCTCTGCTGAAGACATTCCGGCTGCAACAGCCACAGAAGAAGAAGTACCACAAGATCCCACTCCCCTGTTCCACCAAGAAGCAGTTCTCCAGGAGAATGTGCTTGTGACCGACCCTCCAGCTAGTCAAGTGGAGGATGAAAATTGTGAGGCTGCCACAACCACCAATGAAGCTAATGTGGAGCCCTCCCCAGCAAAAGCTTCAGAAGACAGCGAAGCCACTGATCCCGCCACTTCTATTCCTGAGTCTGCTGCCAGTCCCCAATTCAACTATCATGTTGAGCACAGACCTCAGGTCCAGAAGCCAATTCCAAGACTTCCAAGGTTTCCAGGTCCTGCATCAGCACCTGGCTCCTTCAACATCAATGGCTTCAGGGCAGACAACACGTTCTTCAATAGCTCTAGGAACCCCTACTCAAGGGAAAGGATATCATGTGACCGGTTCTGGAGCTATCCTCAGCGAAGCTATTACTCTTGCATTCTTTACAACCAAGGTCGCATCTTCCCACACAAGCGCCTTGACGTTGAAGCTATAGCTGGTCTGCCCTGTCTAGAAGAAGCCTTGGATTGCTTCAAGCAAGTGGGTCTGCTGCAGTTTGTTACTGATGAAGAGCATTGGAATGAAGAGCTGCTGCTACAATTCTATGCCACACTTCACATCAAAGGGTACAGCAGAGATCCGAAGACTTGGGTCCTGGAGTGGATGACTGGCAATGTTCATCACGAAGCCAATGCATTTGACATCATTGAGCTCACTGGCTTGCCCACTCCTGGCGATCTCTTCGAGAAAGGCTGTCAGCTGCATGCTGAAGCTATTTAGAGCATCTTTCAGCGGCCAGAACCTGATATGAGTCAAATGCTCAGCATGATGAAGCCATTGCCCCTAGATGTTGCTTATCCCACAGAGTTCTTCGTTGAAGACCTTGAGTACCTGCCCAGAACCATCTATCACATCATCAGGCGAACTCTCTGGCCTATCAAAGGGCACTCTCCAAATGCCAAGCTTCAGGGTGCAATGAAGACTTTGGTCTTCTATATACTTCATGGCAAATGCTTCAATGCACAGGACTTCTTCATATGCCAACTTGCTACATCAGGCATTGATCTGTTTGGTTTGAAGTTCTACGCCCCTTGGGTCATGCGGCTGATCAAGCTACACTCCGCCATCTCGTATCAGCCCTCAGCCCGCAACCATCGGATCTTCTTGCCTGACATGGACATGTCTACTGAAGCCATATATTCTGAGCCTGCCAAGCAACCTCCAAGTCTTCAGAATGCAGACCATCAGAGTTTTACTCAGAACGTTGAAGGGGTTGAAGTAGTTTCTCGGGTGTATCCTTTGGCTGGCACTACACGTGCACCACACCCTGCTTCCACTGAAGCCACTGACAGTGCCACTGATCCAAGACCCAAGAAGCGCACTCGTGTTCTCAACGACCGAGAGCTTCGTGTGGCTCTACATCAGAAACAGGATAGGCATCATGACTGGCTGAAGCGTCAGATGAAAAGCCTCTTGGTGGATGTTAATCGCACTCGAAATCTTGCCACCAAGAATGCTTTCGTTGCCCATGAAACCTGTCGCCGCACATGGAAAGGGCTCACGATGATGTGTTCTGAAGCTGATCTTCAAGAGGATGGCTTCTCTGAGAGATTCAAGTTTGACTCCACACCTCCTCGAAGGGCTGTGCTGCTAGGAACTCCATCCCTTGAAGACTCTGAGTTCTCTTCCTCTGCTGCCACAGTGACTGCCAGAATTATTAAGGAAGAAGATGATGCTACTTCACCGCCACCTCCTTCAGCACCTCCAAGCTCTTCTGCACCGCCAAACAACACCAACAACCCTGCTACTTCACCTACTCCTCATGGGAACGAGTAGAGGCTCTATGTCTCCAAACCTTTTTGGTCATTACTGACAAAAGGGGGAGAAGCATATGAGATTGATAGTCTTCAAGCGGGTCCATATGGGCGGGTGCTTTATATTTTGCTTCGTGCTTACAACTCTACATTTGGTTCTTATGAGTTGTAACACTTAAACTAGATGGTCGTCTGCTACTTATTTGCCACCTTGTTTTGTGAAGATAAATTCCGCATGTGCGACGATAAATTCCGCACTTAGCTCATTCTGCAGACGTCCATTTTCCATTATGCATGTCATTATCTTCATATACTTTCACATGCATAGTGGATTGTCATCATAAGTTGAAGTGGATCTCCACAAGTACAACCTGCCATGTGCATTTGCATTCCAAAAGCAAATTACCTATATGCACATCTTCACGGGGAGCCCTTGGAACTTATGAAGACAATTCCTTATCCTTTACAATTTCACAGATTATCTTCCCCGTTGAAAACTTCAACTAGTTTGTCATCAATCACCAAAAAGGGGGAGATTGTAAGTGCATCTAGTGCCACCCTTAGTTGGTTTTGGAGTATTGATG
Organism: Triticum aestivum; assembly: GCF_018294505.1. Classification (NCBI taxonomy): domain Eukaryota; kingdom Viridiplantae; phylum Streptophyta; class Magnoliopsida; order Poales; family Poaceae; genus Triticum; species Triticum aestivum. Next base: position 534,936,574 of record NC_057812.1, on the reverse strand, counting down.
ACAAACCTAGTTGAGGGACTAATGTGTTTGTGAGAATTGCAGGATAACACAGGTAGAAGTCCCTCATTGATTCGGTTTTACTACCAGAGATGACCCCTAAAACTGTATGAAGACATTGAAGTCAAAGGTGGTATATGAACATATTCACATTGAAGACTATGACAAGAGTAGACACTATATGAAGCCTATGGAGCTCGAAGACTTAGATCTTTCGTAGTTCTTTTTCTTTTGTGTTGAGTCATAGGAACCACCGTACTGTTAAGTGGGGTCCAAGAGAACTAGTCAAAATGACTGAAGTGATGCCTAAACCAAAAACCTATGTCTTCAAGTGAAGACTATGAGAGCGAATCTTGTCCAGAGTCGGACAAGTCAGCTTTGCTTGTAGCCCAAGTAAAGTTGTCGTGTGAGTTTGAAATCTGACCGTTGGAACATGTGTCAGTTCCTTAGTGACCCAGGGTCATTTCGGACAAATCAGGTCGGGTTGCCAAGTGGCTATAAATAGCCCACCCCCTACAACCATAAACGGTTGGCTGCTCAGATTGAAAGCACGGCTTTTGTCGTTTGAGAGCAACCCACCTCGAAGCCTTTGAGAGAGAATTCCTTGCGAGGATAAAGCCCTAACCACCAAAGCCAGAGAGAATTGGGCATCACTTAAGTCTTCTTGTCTGTGTGATCTGAAGACTTATTACACTTGAGGACTGTGCATCCTCCAGCCGGTTAGGCATCGCGTTCTGAGCTTCCAAGAGACATTGTGGATTGCCAGTGAACGAAGTCTGTGAAGGTTTGGGAGTCTACCTTGAAGACTTACCAGAGTGATTGGGCGAGGTCTATGTGACCTTAGCTCAAGGAGAATACGGTGAGGACTGGGTGTCCTGAGCTGCGTGTTCAGGACTGGGTGTCCGGGACTGTGTGTCCTAAGGTTTAAATACCTAGCCGCTCCAACCAGACGTACAGTTGTCACAGCAACTGGAACTGGTTCAACAAATCATTGTCTTCAACGAGTCACTGGTTTCATCTTCACTTCACTTTACTTACTGTTACTCCTTGTGAAGTCATTGTATGTTTGCTCTATCATTTGTCTTCACTGAGTGACTGCGTGTTCTGTTTGGCTTCACAATATCTTCCTACCTGATCCTTACTACCTAGCTGCTATTAGTCTTTGTGCTTTCACTTCATTGAATACTTGACTATGGTTTGCCTAGTGTAGTCTACCTTCCGCTGCATGGTAATAGGTTTAATTTTATCGTTTGTCTTCAAAACTTCAATGTTCTGAAGACTTTCATAAAAATCGCCTATTCACCCCCCCCCTCTAGTCGATATAACGCACTTTCAATATCATTGTAGATTTGCTCAACGGGATGGTCCCTGGTGACTGTTGCTCGAACTCGTGAGAGCTTTTGTTTTGTTCGGGTGGAACATCTTCTTCATCATCTTGTCCTTCTTCATTGTTGATGTTGTCATCTCCTTATTGTGGTGGAGAAGGAGGTTGATGAGGTTCATCTTGGTGTACTTCCTTGTTTTCTTTGTCTTGGTGTGTCCCACTTGTGGATGCTTCCGTATCAACTCTTGGTTCACCTTGTCGTGAAGTAGAAGCTTCCACTTGGACGGACGAGGTACTCTCCTTCACCTCCGTTGGACGGATATTGCCAATAGACAAGTCTTGGATTGCTTCCGAAGGATCTTCATCTCCTACATCAATTGGAAATTGCTCTACTTGCGAGCCGTTAGATTCATCAAACTTCACATCTACCGTCTCTTCAACCTTTCGGGTGAAATTGTTATAGACACAGTAAGTGTGAAAGTTTGAGCCATAACCAAGTAGGAAATGAAAGGATCGATATGGTTGACTAGAGGGGGGGTGAATAGGCAACTAACAATTTTTAGCTTTTCTTTAACAATTTAAACTTTGCATCAAAGTAGGTTGTCTAGATATGCAACTAGGTGAGCAACCTATATGATGCAACAAAGATAGGAACACAAGCAAGCAAGAGATATATCACAAATAAGCTTGCACAAGTAAAGGCACGAGATAACCAAGAGTGGAGCCAGTGGAGACGAGGATGTGTTACCGAAGTTCCTTCCCTTTGAGGGGAAGTACGTCTCCGTTGGAGCGGCGTGGAGGCATAATTCTCCGCAAGAAGCCACTAGGGCCACCGTATTCTCCTCACGCCCTCACACAATGCGAGATGCCGTGATTCCACTATTGGTGCCCTTGGAGGCGGCGACCGAACCTTTACAAACAAGGTTGGGGCAATCTCCACAACTCAATTGGAGGCTCCCAACGACACCACGAAGCTTCACCACAATGGACTATGGCTCCGCGGTGACCTCAACCGTCTAGGGTGCTCAAACACCCAAGAGTAACAAGATCCGCAAGGGATTAGTGGGGGGAATCAAATTTCTCTTGGTGGAAGTATAGATCGGGGCCTTCTCAACCACTCCCGAGCAAATCAACAAGTTTGATTGGCTAGGGAGTGAGATCGGGTGAAAATGGAGCTTAGAGCAACAATGGAGCTTAGGGTTGGAAGAGGTAGTCAACTAGAGGAAGAAGACACCCCTTTTATAGCTCAGGACAAATATCCAACCGTTATCCACCTACCAGCCCGCGACCGGCGGTACTACCGCCCCAGACCAGCGGTACTACCGCAGGGCCGCGTGGTACTTCCTCTTGCTGACAAGCGGTACTACCGCAAGGCCACGCGGTACTACCGTGTGGGCCCGCGGTACTACCGCAGCAGCAGCAGCTAAGGCAGACCTGTAGCACAAGAGCTGAGGGCGGTACTGCCGCGGGCGTGGTACTACTGCTCCCCCTTGCGGTACTACCGCAAGGCAGGAAACCCCTAGCCTGGGAAGAGCGTGGATAAAGATACATTCGTGCCTACTTCCGCTGGTAAACGGAAGAAGCAAAAATCCAACACAGTACTACCGCGGAGGAGCGGTACTACCGCCTGGCAGCTGATCCAGGCCGCGCACGGTACTACCGCGCAAGGAATGCGGTACTACCGCAGTGGCGCGGATGTAAAAAATTACATCCACCACTACTACCGCGAAGGAGAGGTACTTGGCCTGGGGGCCACGGTACTGCGACTCCAGAGGAGCAGTACTACCATGGGCACCTGCGGTACTACCGCGCCAAAGTGCGGTACTACCGCGGGTGCCTGCGGTACTACCGCTCAACAAGGAGCCGTACTACCGCAAGCCCACCAACAGCAGTCAGGACAAGGGAAAAGAGGATCAATGGAGGATGCTCCAAAGTGCAGGGGAAAGGAGGGGACAAGAAAGAAAACGTGTACGTGATGATTCCACCCAAACCTTTCTGACGCGGACCCCCTCTCAATAGTACGGCTTTCCTACGACTCAAATCCACCAAAAAGAAACGTAGAAAAGACGCCGTCTTCAACAGTCTTCGAGGGGCACCAAACCGTCTTGTGCCTAGCGATGAAACGTCTGGGATACTCAAGGCACATGATTAGTCCGCAAAAGCATTGTCATCAATCACCAAAAAACCTTCGGGATAAATATGCCCTTACAATCTCCCCCTTTTTGGTGGATTGATGACAATACGGGATTTGCATAGAGGAAATAAGGTTAAGCAAACGCAAACCCCTCCTCTCTAGAATATAGACGGGCTCCCCCTAGATGTGTGCCAACTAGATGGGTGCTTTGGACTGCACGGCACACATACTAAGATCAAAGCTCCCCCTATATTATAGAGACAAGGCATATCTTGCAAAAGTAAGGCTAACACTAGACAAGATAGTAAATACGAGCATAACAAGAAGCACAAACATAAGCTCACTAGGATAGAATAGAGTGCATATGTCTTACACCATATGAAGGGTAAGTCTCAAAGGCGCAAACTACACCAAAGCAAACAAGGTTCAAACGACAAAGCAAACACCAACGACGACACGACATGCAAGCACGCAAATCCCTACACTCTCTCCCCCTTTGGCATCGAGACGCCAAATAAGGCAGAGAGGACACCTACACACAAGGGGTGGCTCAGGCAGAGAAATCATCCCAATGCTCCCCGTGCTCCTCGTCAGACTCGGCGGCGGGGACGGTCTCCTCGATGTCCTCCTCAGAACTAGTCCACTTGAAACCTTGCTTCGCCATCCATGCAGCCTCTGGCGTGATGGCATCCTCAGAACCGCCAGAGACATCCTCGCCAAAGAGCCTCATGACCTTCTTGTCGCGGCGGCGACTCTCCTTGGATGCCACGTGAGTCCTGTACTGCCCCTTCGCCTGCATGCAGAAGAGAGTCTTCATCTTGTCCTTCAACTTCTTGGCCCACGACGACTCAGAAGAAGGTGGGGAAGACCTAGCAGCACGGTCCTCAGCAACATCCTCTGCACCAGCCTCCTCCTCACCAACAGCCCTCCTAGCAGCAAACGCCTCAGCACGAGTAGTAGTGTTGGCCCAGTTAGGCTTGACGCGGAGACTGATGGACTCATGCCGAATCCAGTCTAGAGCAAGGAACTCATCACCAGGGTACATCTTCTCCCAAGTCGTGGAGATCAACAGAAATAGGTATGGTCCATAGATAGGTACCTTGTGGGTGTACACCGCAAACCGAAGCTCACACCACATGATGTGTGAGACATCAAGTGGCTGAGTCTGAGACGTACGTGCCTCCGCGCACAGGAGCATCATGTCCACCAGATAGGAATGAACCTTGTCCTTGTCGCCAATGCGAGGGAATAGAGTGTTGCGGAAGATGCGATGCATGATATCCAGAAAAGAGTTCAGCACCCAAGTCAACTTGCCACTGGGAAGCACCTTCTCAACATAGTACGGCTGAAGCTTGTTTGGCGTGGGGGCGAACACCAACAGGTGTGTGAAGCCCGTCATCAGGAACGTGGAGCAAACCCATGAACTCCTTCCAGGTAGCAGACAACTGACGACCATTGGTCATCCATGTCATCCTCCGCGCATCCCCGGGGTGAAAGTGAACTGGGGCAAAGAACTGACAGATAAGCTCAGGATCATAGTCAAGGTGGAAAGAGATCACATGTTCAATACCAAACTGCTCCACCAAATCCAGAGCTTCTCCAAAGTAGTCACGAAACTTGTCCTTCCTCATGTGATTCATGTCTATCCACTTGACATCCACGTAGGTGTTTTGCTTGTTCTTGATTACATCCAGATAAATGAGAGCCTACTGCTTGGTCCAAAACAACTCAGTGCCTCTGAGGATAGCACGAGCATTCACATAAGGGTTTATCTTTCGGTGTTCGATGTACTCAGTGAGGGGAATCTTGTCCATGCCCTTAGCAGGTTCCTTTTGCTTGCTGGCAGTGGTCTTGACATTGCGCTTGGGGGCATTGGAGCCCTCTGGTGCTTCATCTTGAGGATTGTGCAGTCGCTTGGAGCTAGTGTCACGATTGGGATTGGAACGGCGAGAGACACCACCTAAGACATAAGAGAAAGCACACACAAAGAGCGAGAAGAATCAATGCAAAGACCACGGCAAAGCAAGGGAAACAGGTAGAAATCATACGGGATAAATGCCACAAGGGAGATGGGACAGCAACGGTAGTGCCGCCTGGTCATGCGGTACTAAAAGTTTAGTACCGCTCCTAGTCGCGGTAGTACTGTGAGAGGATACGGTAGTACCATGGCTTGGAGCGGTAGTAAGGCCTTAGTGCCACAGAGCGTGCGGTAGTACCGCACCGAACGGGCTGTAGTATCGGACAAGCGGTAGTACCGCAGCAGAGGCGCGATAGTACCGCACCGCGTCAGATCCGAGCCTACTTTTGAATCTGAGAAGACGCGCGAAACCACGGTGGAACTACGGTTGATCACATCTACCACGGGACAAAATATCAAGTAAAAAGTCTATGCAACACTACTCTCCTAGAACCTTCTCTTGCAAAGATTTGGCCTAAAATCTCAAGAACACGTGCATCTCCCCAAAAACCTAGAGACAAGAGAACCAAAAAGAAAGAGAGGGATTTGGGGAAAAACCTTGGTCCATGGCAAGAGGAAGTGGTGGGGAACGATCCTACCGGTCGGAATCCAAGGAGAGCAGCCGGAGAAGGAGATCCGGCGAGGTACTCCGGCCCCGTTCTTGAGTGAGAGAGAGAGAGACGAAGTGGGGAAAACTAACGAATGGGTATGGGGGAGATAGAACCCCATGTTCCCATCCTTATCCCCACGCGCCTCCGACAGCGCGGTAGTACCGCGTATCATCGTGGTAGTATCGCTTGGGCAGAAGAACCGCACCAAAGCGGTAGTACCGCTCTCCTAGGCGGTAGTACCATGCTGGGCCGGTAGTACCGTACTCTCCATGCACGGTAGTACCGTCGCAGGCCGTGGTAGTACCATGAGCTCAAGAAGAAACCATTTCCAAACACAACAAAAGAGAGGTCTTCGCAAGGAAACTTCAAACGAACAAGACACCTCACAGCAAGCTCAAACACAAAGGGAAGAAGGGGCAAAACTACAACAAGAGACGACCAGGGACACAACCTCTCCAAAGAGAGGGCGGTGGCCGGAGCCACCTATGTTTGAGTCAATTGGTATGGCACTGTGAAGAATTATCCTTGGGCGCATGACCAAACTCATCTTTGAAGCACAAGTACCATAAAAAATGGCTAATGTGAAAGAGTTGATCAATTTATGCATAATGGGGGGAGGGAGAGTTCATTGAGAGAACAACACTCCCCCTATGTCCATGCCTACATCTAAACAAGACAACAAGTTGAGTATGGTGGGGTGTGCAAGGGTTCAAGCAACATTGCTCGAATCAATGATATTTAGCTCATGCCTTAACTCGTGAAATCTTGCTTCATCCAACGGCTTCGTGAAAATATCTGCAAGGTTATCATGAGTGTTGACGTAGTTGAGCTCGATCTCCCCTCGCCTAATGTGATCCCAGATGAAGTGATACCGAATCTCAATATGCTTCGTCTTGAAGTGTTGCACCGGGTTGAGAGAAATCTTGATGGCACTTTCATTGTCACACCAAAGAGGCACTTTGTCACAAATGACACTGTAATCCTTTAACGTTTGCCTCATTCATAAGAGTTGTGCACAACAACTACCGGCCTCTACATACTCCATTCAGTGGACAAGAGAGACACACAACTTTGCTTTTTGGAAGACCAACTTACCAAAGAGCAACCAAGGAATTAACACCCTCCGGAAGTGGACTTCCTATCCACTTTGTCTCCCGCCCAATCGGAATCCGAATACCCTACAAGCTTGAAGTTTGCTCCTCTTGGGTACCATAAGCCAAAGTTTGGGGTATGAGCCAAACATCGAAAGATTCGCTTGACCGCCACAAAGTGGCTTTCCTTAGATGCGTCTTGAAACTGTGCACAAATTCCCACACTCAACATGATATCCGGTCTAGATGCACAAAGGTAAAGCAAGGAGCCAATCATGGAGCGATATACCTTTTGATCCACCGCTTTACCATTGGGATCTATGTGAAGTTGGCACTGGGTGGGCATTGGAGTGGAAGCCGGCTTGACATCACTTAGCTTGAATCTCTTGAGCATGTCTTGAGTGTATTTGGCTTCGTTGATGAAGGTTCCTTCTCTTCTTTGCTTCACTTTGAACCCTAGAAAGAACTTCAACTCTCCCATGGAAGACATCTTGAACTTTGAGGTCATGAGAGCGGCAAATTCCTCATTGAAAGCATTGTTAGGGGAACCAAAGATAATGTCATCAACATATAGTTGGCATACAAACAACTCCCCTTTGACCTTCTTAGTAAAAAGAGTGGGGTCGATTAGCCCAACTTCAAACCCACGATCTTGTAACAACTCGGTAAGGTGGTCATACCATGCACGTGGGGCTTGTTTAAGCCCATAGAGTGCCTTATCGAGTTGATACACATGATCGGGAAAGTAGGGATCCTCGAACCCGGGGGGTTGCTTGACATAAACCAACTCATTAATAGGACCATTAAGAAAAGCACTCTTCACATCCATTTGTTGCAACTTAAAGTTATGATTAGAAGCATAAGCAATCAACAAACGAATGGATTCAAGGCGAGCAACGGGAGCAAAGGTTTCACCGTAGTGGATACCCTCGACTTGGGAGTAGCCTTGTGCCACCAATCTTGCCTTGTTGCGAATGATGATCCCATGAGCATCTTACTTGTTCTTAAACATTCACTTGGTTCCAATGACACTATGGTTCCCCGTTGGCCTTGGCACCAATCTCCACACCTTGTTGTACTCGAAGTTGTTGAGTTCTTCATGCATGGCATAAAGCCAATCCGGATCTTTGAGTGCTTCATATACCTTTTGGGGTTCAACACAAGAGACAAACGCGTGATGTTCACAATAGTTTGCCAATTGTCTACGAGTGCTTACCCCCTTTTGAATGCTTCCAAGTACATTCTTCATGAGATGACCCTTGGTGGAGAGCTTGGAAGCAATCTTGGCGGCACGACGCTCCAATTCCTCCTCGGTGGTGAGTTGAGGAGCGGTCACTTCATCATCTTGAGGGACATCTTGAGCTTGTTCTTGATCTTGAACTTGCTCGGAGGAGAGAACTTGACCTTGGGCATCACTTGGTGTGTCAACACCGTCTTGAGCATGATCTTGCCCTTGGTCTTGTTCACAAGGATGAGGGCCTTCACTTTGTTCTTCGGAAGCGTGTGAGCCTTGGGTTGGTGACGGCTCCACTTGAGTGGAGCATTGTCCTTCTCCATCGGCCACAAGGGGTTCCTCAATGGGTAGGATAAAACCAACACCCATTCTTCTTATGGCTTGAGGAGGAATTTCATCACCTACATCACAAGTGCCACTTTGCTCCACTTGGGAGCCGTTATTCTCATCAAACTCCACGTTACACGTCTCCTCAATAAGTCCCGTGGATTTATTGAGGACATTGTAAGCATGAGAGTTTGTAGCATAACCAACAAATATGCCCTCATAAGCTCTAGCCTCAAATTTAGACAACCGAACACCTTTCTTGAGAATGAAACACTTACACCTGAACACCCGAAAGTACTTAAGGTTGGGCTTGTTACCGGTGAGTATCTCATATGGAGTCGTGTTCAAGCCCTTGTGGAGGTAGAGCTGATTGGATGCATGACACGCGGTGTTGATGGCTTCGGCCCAAAAGTTGTATGGAGACTTGAACTCCGCCATCATGGTCCTTGCCGCATCCATCAACGTCCGGTTCTTCCTCTCCGCAACACCGTTTTGTTGAGGGGTGTAAGATGCGGAATATTGATGCTTGATCCCCTCATCACTAAGAAACTCATTCAAGGTGTAGTTCTTGAACTCGGTGCCATTGTCACTTCTTATTGTCAAGATCTTTGCATTGTGTTGACGTTGTGCTTCATTTGCAAAGTCAATGACGGTTTGTTGGGTCTCGCTCTTCCTCTTGAAGAAATACACCCAAGTATATCTTGAGTAGTCATCCACAATCACCAAGCAATACTTCCTACCCCCAAGACTATCAAAGGATGGAGGCCCAAAGAGATCCAAGTGAAGGAGCTCCAAAGGCCTCTTTGAGTAAATGATAGTCGTGGGAGGGTGAGCCTTCTCATGTAGCTTTCCTTCGATACACGCACTGCAAGAACGATCTTTAGCAAAACTAACATTCGTTAGTCCACGGACATGGTCCCCCTTGAGAAGACTTTGCAAAGATCTCATATTGACATGGGCTAAATGGTGATGCCAAAGCCATCCCACATCAACTTTAGCCATTAGGCATGTCGCGGTCTTAGTGGGTCGCTCCGAAAAGTTAATCACATATAGACCGTTCTCAACATGCCCAACAAAGGCTACTTTAAGAGTCTTGCTCCACAAGAGGGCTACGGTATCAATATCAAAGAAAGTGGCAAAGCCCGTGATTGCAAGTTGACGAATGGAAAGTAAATTGTATGCAAGGGACTCAACAAGCATGACCTTCTCGATCGTGAGATCATGAGAGATGACTACCTTGCCAAGTCCCAATACCTTAGAAGATGAGGCGTAACCCCACTCGACATTGGTGGGCATAGATGGAATCTTGTGCACGTCCACCACCAAGTCCTTGCTTCCGGTCATATGATTTGTAGCTCCGCTATCGAGCAACCATGATCCCCCACCGGAAGCAAACACATACAAGAGATCAATGCTTGGTTTTAGGTACCCATTTTGTAATGGGTCCTTTGATGTTAGTAACAAGGGTCTTTGGAACCCAAATAGACCATTCAATGTACTCATGAGGAGAACCAACAAATTTTGCATAGACATGCCCATCACTAGCACGACATAACACATAAGAAGGATTAAAGTCGCCGGCTTTGATGGGAGGGGTGGCATTGCCCTTTTTTACACCGCCACCCTTCGCATTGTTCTTCTTCTCCTTGGAAGCACTCTCTCCCTCCTTCACAAAAGTTTGCTTGAGAGGAGGAGGTCGTTTGGTCTTGTTATCCTTCTTCTTGTTCTTGGGGTTGGATGCAAACCCAATTCCCTCCTTGGCCACAACTTCCTTTTGATTTCTCAAAAGGTCGTTTAGGTTCTTCTCCCCTTGTATGCATGACACAAGGCCTTTCTCAAGTTGATTCTTCAATTTAACATTCTCCTCAATAAGATGCACATTCTCACAACAAGGGTTAGTAGCATTTGCATTATCAATTAATAGCATACGAGGAAATGTGGCTTTATCCTTGGTTAGCTTCACTTGGAGTTGATCATGTGACTCCTTGAGGGTAGCATGAACACCATTCAAGACTTTGTGAGCCTTGTCGAGAATGTCAAACTCCTCTTTGAGTCTAGCAAGATCAACTCCAAGCTTTGCCTTCTCGGAGTTTAGCAACACGAGAAACAACAAGTGCATGATCAAGATATTTCTTTAATTTAGCATGATCATCGTTGTGAGACTCCTCAAGAGCCAAACGAAGACCACGCTCTTCCTCAAGAGCATTGTAAAGATCCGAAATCTCATCGGCATAGTCACGACTATGCCCTTCCATCTTAGAGATGGTATCTTCGTGAGCCTCGATCATGTCATTGGCTTCACCAAGTTGTTCCAAGAGAGCAACAAAGTGCTTCTTGGATTTACCCTTGAGTTTGCCCATAAAGTCCTCAAACTCATTCACCTCCACATTAGCTCCCTCATGTTCATCAATGCTATCCGTCGAAGAAGGATGATTAATGATGGTAATTTTGATGTTGGGGGTTACCTTGTTGGTGGCTTTAGCCATGAGGCACTTGGCGGTGATGCTCTCATTGGGTGCGTCGAAGAGAGACACCCGTGGAGTCGTCGCAATGGCAACTGAGGCCATGGCAACCGACTCACCATCTTCATCATTGTCATCATCCTCATTGTACTCTTCTTGTACCACCAATGCCTTGGGAGGAGTCTTCTTGGTGAAATTGCTCTTGTTGGGGAACGACTTGGCCTTGTCCTTTCGGATGAGCTTGCCACCATTGTCTTCCCTCTTCTCATACGGGCACTCCACAACAAAATGACTCACATTGCCACAATTGTAGCAAGTCCTTACACGTTGCTTGCTCTTCGTGTCACTTGAGTTCTTTTTGTTAAAGTTTGGCCTTGAGTTTTTCTTGCTCCAAAATTACCTTGAAGCAAGTGCCATGTGTTCATGATATGCATACTTTGTATCTTCGGGGTTGCTTTCCTCTTCTTCCTCTTGTTCTTCTTCAACGGAAACCTTGGCCTTCAATGCAAGGTTGGGCTTCTTTGCCCTTTGAGAACGAAGCACCGCATTGTCGGCGGTCTTGTCCAAGATGTTCATGGCCACAAACTCATCCAACACTTCGCTTGAGGTCAAAGTGTGGAAGTCCGGCCTTTGACGAATGACGGAGGACATGGCCTTGTGGTAAGGCATCATTGCCTTGAGGAATTTACGCTTGATCCAATTTTCATCCGTGTCCTTGCTCCCGTGATCTCGGAGTGAGACCGCGAGTTTGGTTACTCTCCGATAAAGCTCACGAGGTTCTTCATCTTCTTTCATTGCAAACTCATCGGCTTCATCTTGCACCACTTCATAGTTGGAGCGTTGAATGCTTGCGCTTCCCCGGTAGAGCGAGACAACACAAAGCCATGCATCTTTGGCCAAGGCAAAGGGCCGAAGATGAGGTAGATCTTCGGGTGTAATTGCATCTTGAATGATGAAGAGAGCATTCTCATTGAATTGATTATCCGCGGCTTCTCGAGGAGTGAAATTGCTTGGATCATGCGGATGGAAACCTTCTTCAATGATTCTCCAAAGATTAGTGTTCACATGATTTAAATGCCGCTTAAAGTGGTAAACCCAAGAATGAAAGTCCTCATTTTTCACAATCTTAGGGGGAGGACCGGCATGATTCAAATGAGTGGAAGGAACCGGTCCACCAAAAACAAGTGGTGGTTCCACATGAGCAAACATGTCGGTGCCATTTTTACGACTAGAAGAAGGATCCTTTTCACTACTAGCTTCCCCCTTGTCGGAGATAGCATCCGTCACCTTGTCAGTGGGATCACCCACTTTCAATGGTGTGGTGGATAGTTTAAGCTCTTCAAGGAATTTAGTAAACATGCTCTCAACCTCGGTGGTCATGGAGGTTTTCAATGTCTCCAAGGCCACATTGAACACCTCATGAGAGACCGAGGTTCCCCCATCGCCCGTAGACGAGATCAGATTCACACCGGAGTGTTCCTCCACACCGTCTACGGATCAACCATACTCTTCGGACGGTAAAGTCCTTAATAAAGAGACGAGGCTCTGATACCAATTGAAAGGATCGATATGGTTGACTAGGGGGGGGGGTGAATAGGCAACTAACAATTTTTAGCTTTTCTTTAACAATTTAAACTTTGCATCAAAGTAGGTTGTCTAGATATGCAACTAGGTGAGCAACCTATATGATGCAACAAAGATAGGAACACAAGCAAGCAAGAGATATATCACAAATAAGCTTGCACAAGTAAAGGCAAGAGATAACCAAGAGTGGAGCCGGTGGAGCGATGATGTGTTACCGAAGTTCCTTCCCTTTGAGGGGAAGTACGTCTCCGTTGGAGCGGTGTGGAGGCACAATGCTCCCCAAGAAGCCACTAGGGCCACCGTATTCTCCTCACGCCCTCACACAACGCGAGATGTCGTGATTCCACTATTGGTGCCCTTGGAGGCGGCGACCGAACCTTTACAAACAAGGTTGGGGCAATCTCCACAACTCAATTGGAGGCTCCCAACGACACCACGAAGCTTCACCACAATGGACTATGGCTCCGCGGTGACCTCAACCATCTAGGGTGCTCAAACACCCAAGAGTAACAAGATCCGCAAGGGATTAGTGGGGGGAATCAAATTTCTCTTTGTGGAAGTGTAGATCGGGGCCTTCTCAACCACTCCTGAGCAAATCAACAAGTTTGATTGGGTAGGGAGTGAGATCGGGCGAAAATGGAACTTAGAGCAACAATGGAGCTTAGGGTTGGAAGAGGTAGTCAACTAGAGGAAGAAGACACCCCTTTTATAGCTTAGGACAAATATCCAACCGTTATCCACCTACCAGCCTGCGACCAGCGGTACTACTGCAGGGCCGCGCGGTACTTCTGCTTGCTGACAGGAGGTACTACTGCAAGGCCACGCGGTACTACCGTGCAGGCCCGCGGTACTACCGCGGCAGCAGCAGCTAGGGTAGACCTGTAGCACAAGAGCTGAGGGCGGTACTGCCGCGGGCGCGGTACTACCGCTCCCCCTTGTGGTACTACCGCAAGGCAGAAAACCCCTAGCCGGGGAAGAGTGCGAATAAAGATACATCCGTGCCTACTTCCGCTGGTAAACGTAAGAAGCAAAAATCTGACACAGTACTACCGCAGAGGAGCGGTACTACTGCCTGGTAGCTAATCCAGGCCGCGAACGGTACTACCGCGCAAGGAATGCGGTACTACCGCAGTGGCGCGGATTTAAAAAATTACATCCGCCCCTACTACCGCGAAGGAGCGATACTTGGCCTGGGGCCACGGTACTGCGGCTCCAGAGGAGCGGTACTACCATGGGCACCTGCGCTACTACCGCGCCGAAGTGTGGTACTACCACGGGTGCCTGCGGTACTACCGCTCAACAAGGAGCAGTACTACCGCAAGCCCACCAATAGCAGTCAGGACAAGGGAAAAGAGGATCAACGGAGGATGCTCCAAAGTACAGGGGAAAGGAGGGGACAAGGAAGAAAACGTGTACATGATGATTCCACCCAAACCTTTCCGACGCGGACCCCCTCTTAACAGTACGGCTTTCCTATGACTCAAATCCACCAAAAAGAAACGTAGAAAAGACGCCGTCTTCAACAGTCTTCGAGGGGCACCAAACCGTCTTGTGCCTAGCGATGAAACATCTGGGATACTCAAGGCACACGATTAGTCCGCAAAAGCATTGTCATCAATCACCAAAACACCTTAGGGATAAATATGCCCTTACAGGAAACCTTCATGAGATTTAGGGGCAACTTTAGAACGACGATGTTTATCAAGAATGTAGCACTTTGAGCCGAATACTCGAAAGTATCCAACTTGGAGTTTGTTACCGATGATGAGCTCGTATGCCGTCTTTCCGAGTAGCTTGTGAAGATACAAGCGATTTGTTGCATTACAAGCTGTCTCAATCACTTCCGCCCAAAAGTGTTTTGGAGTCTTGTACTCATCAAGCATCGTTCTTGCCATCTCAGTAAGAGTTCAGTTCTTCCTCTCAACAACTCCATTTTGTTGAGGCGTGTACATAGTCGAGAACTCATGTGAAATTCCTTCTTCGTCAAGAAGGGTATCCACATTTGCGTTCTTGAACTCCATTCCGTTGTCACTCCGAACCTTCTTGATCTTCACTTCAAATTGATTTTGGGCCTTCCTAGCGAAGTTTTCGAAGATCTATTGGACCTGCGATTTATCATCAAGAAAGAACACCACGTAAATCTTGAAAAATCTTTGACTATGACTAGACCAAATGAGTTACCACCGAGACTCTTGTAGGCATTGGGACCAAAGAGATCCATGTGAAGTAGCTCGAGCGGTCTTCTCGTGGTCATGATGTTTTTCACGGGGTGGCTTTCTCCAACTTGTTTTCCTACTTGACAAGCACTACAAAGTCTATCCTTGTCAAATATAACATATTTTACTCAAAAGATATGATCACCTTTAATAAGCTTATCAAGATTTTGCATGCCCACATGACCTAACCTTCTATGCCATAGCCAGCCTTTAGAGGATTTAGCAATTAAGGAAGTTCTAGGTTGATCCTTTTTAGTGAAATCGACAATGTAAAGATCACCTCTACGTATACCGGTAAAGACCATTTTATGATTGTCTCTTCGAAACACTTGGCAATCTACTTCAGTAAATAGGACATTGAAACCAAAATCAGCAAGTCTAGATACTGAAAGTAAATTGTAGCCAAGAGATTCAACGAGCATGACATTTTGTATGGAGCTATCATGTGAGATGGCCACCTTACCAAGCCCAACCACCTTACCCTTTGAGTTATCACCAAAAGTGACATACTTTCGAGGGTCGTTGTTTTCAGCAAGCTCACCAAACATATCCTTGTCTCTGGTCATATGATCGGTACATCCACTATCAAGGACCCATTCCTTTCCTCCAGCCATGTAGCCACGAAGATTAGCCATAAGACCAAAGTGTCTCATCGCATCATCAAGATCATAGTCACTATCATCTTCCTCATCATAGTATCCGTGTTCAAGATCGTCTTGTGATTGACCAATTCCGAGAGAGGGTAATTCATTAGATAAATGATAATCATAATGGTCATCTTTATGAATTCTAATAGCTTGGGAGATGATAGCACTAATGATTCCAACATCTCCTTTGGCACGCACGAGATTGGTAAGCTCAAATAGAGAATCACCAAACTTAGGAACATTGTAATTCATCTTACTCAAGGCAATATACTTATGGAGAATTTCATCTAAGTTTTGCAAGAATAGTTTGGAAATCTTTCCTCAAGAAATCTCCATATAGTGTAGGCACAATTGAGAGTAGGCAAACATCCAATCAAGTTTCTAGGCAAGCCTCTAGTGATAAGATTAACAGTTCTAAGGTTGCGGATCATGTCAATAGACTCATCAAGAGTAGGATACAAGGGATCAACATGAGGTCACAAGGGCTAGTAATGTACTTGTTCAAATGATATTCATTGAAAATCTCAAGCATCTCATTTTTTTCACTCATCAAAGAACTCTCCATCAAGAATAGGCACTCTACGTCTAAGACTCCCCAACATAGACTCATCCATCTTCCTCCAATGGTGATTAAACCAAAGCAATGGAGACCAAAGCTCTGATACCAATTGAAAGGACCGAGAAGAGGTGTCTAGAGGGGGGTGAATAGACTTTAGTCAAGAAAAGTTGCAATTTTTAATTTCTTTGAGTTGAAGTGGAGTTTTAGCACAAGTTTAAACATTCACAATACATATCAAGCAAGCATGACAAGAGTATATGAGTAGCGGAAAGTAAAGCATGCACTTTGCAAGAATGTAAAGGGATGGGATTGGAGTGTCCAAACACAATTGGAGACACGGAGATTTTTGGCATGGTTCCGATAGGTGGTGCTATCGTACATCCACGTTGATGGAGACTTCAACCGATGAAGGGAAATGGTTGCGCGAGTCCACGGAGGGCTCCACCCACGAAGGGTCCACGAAGAAGCAACCTTGTCTATCCCACCATGGCCATCGCCCATGAAGGACTTGCCTCACTAGGGTAGATCTTCACGAAGTAGGCGATCTCCTTGCCCGTACAAACTCCTTGGTTCAACGCCACAATCTTGACGGAGGCTCCCAAGTGACACCTAACCAATCTAGGAGACACCACTCTCCAAAAGGTAATAGACGGTGTGTTGATGATGAAATCCTTGCTCTTGTGCTTCAAATGATAGTCTCCCCAACACTCTCATAGGATTGGATTTGGTGGAAAGATTATTTGAGTGGAAAGCAACTTGGGGATGGCTAGAGATCAAGAGTTATGTGGTTGGAATGGAAGATCTTGATCTCAACACAAGTGTAGGTGGTTCCCTCTCAGAAAATGTAAGTTGGAAGTGTAGGCATGTTCTGATGGCTCTCTTCACGAATGAAGAGTAGGTGGAGGGGTATATATAGCCTCCACAGAAAAACTAACCATTACACACAAATCACCAAACTCGGTGGGACCGAATCAAAAAACTCGGTCAGACCGATTCAGTTCATAATGTGACCGTTAGGCTTTTCGATGGGACTGACATGATCAACTTGGTGGGACCGATGTGCTATGGTTAGGGTAAAACCTCATCTCGGTTTGACCGATTACACAAACTCGGTGGGACCGTGTCACATCCCTAGTTCTGGTAACGCTTAGTGCTAGCATCTTGTGTTGCATCATGTCAAAGTTTTAATTAAACTTGAAATGGGGACTGATAAACCCTAGCAGCAAATGAAATACAACTAGGGTCAAATTAAATATTTTCCATCTACCCAAAATGGCCTTTGAAATGTTCATCAATTTTGGAATGGGTGAAAACTTCTCCCAAAAATGATGCACACATTTCTAGGACATTTCTGGATTTCGGAGTTAATTCATAAGTATTTGAATTTGGACAATTAAATTCTATAAATATTTTTAAATGTCCAAATAATCTTGAAAGCATTTGAGGGTTGTGGGAAATAATTTCCCAAGTGCCACAAATATTTTGAGCATTTTACAAAGTGGTTTGGCATTTTCGCTAAGTCAAAACCAATTGTAGAAAATAGAAAACATAAAGAAATAGAAAAGAGAGGGGGAGAAGTCACTTACCTGGCGCGTGATGAAGCTATGTACCTAGGGTAGGGTCATGGATCTTTTCAAGATACCCTCCCCAAGGACATCCCTAAAAGAACCAGAAGCAGTTGAAGAAAAATCATCATCCACTCGACCATGAAGCCACGTTCCACTCGACAGTCTTGAGGACACTCGACCGTACGGACAACCACTCGACTACCAGAAGATCTAGAGCCACTCCACTCTGCAACGGTCGGGATTCCAGTCATAGCCTTAATGGTCATTATGTACTTTTATTACAGGCATTACCAGTAACGTCCCCATCTTTATGTACCTTAAAACCCTTTGTAACTGAGGGCGGGAGGGGTCTGGCAAACTCTATATAAGCCACACCCCTCCTCAGGGACAAGGGTTCGCACCCCCTGTAACACACATGCATATAATCCAGTCGACCGCCTCCGGGCTCCGAGACGTAGAGCTGTTACTTCCTCCGAGAAGGGCCTGAACTCGTAGAACTTGTGTGTACAACTCCTCCATAGCTAGGATCTTCCCTCTACATTCCTACCCCCATTCTACTGTCAGACTTAGAACCACGACAGTTGGCGCCCACCGTGGGGCAGGTGTCTTAGCGACTTGTTGGAGAAGTTGCAATTTTTCCGATCCCCTTCATCATGGTTTCAGGCGGAGGTTTGGCTGAGGGCCGCGAGATCCGTCTCGGCGCGCTCGTGTTTGTCGCCGACAACTCCGCTTGGCTTCAGGAGGCTCCACTCGACGTCGACGCACTCCCCGTCCGCGGGGCAACGCACTTTCGCGCGTGCGTCCGCGGCGTCCTCCTGCGGCAGCCATCGACCCAGTATCGGTCGGCTCCTGTAGCTTCCCCCCTCCCTGCGGCCTGCCGGAGCAAACATTCCGGTCAATCGAGGCTTCGGCGGTGGGTGAAGCATGCGGTGGCTCGCCAGTCGGCCACCCCCAAGTCGCGACAATCGAGCCCGAGGAAACCCTCTACGGCCTGTTCGATCTGTCGACTGGCTCCGTAGAGACTGCATCTAAGTGCGACAGCAGCGACCCTGCGGCGGAAGTTTTGATGGTTAATGGACCACGCAGTCCTCCTGGCTTCACTCGTGAAGACGGAGGCAATGGGGGCGGTGACCCGTCGCGTGTTCATGAAGAGTACCGCCCCGAACCCCTCTCTTCGCAGCGGAGAGAAGAACTTCGCCGCCGGAACATGGATGCACTTCACACTCCTATCATCGGAGAAACCCCTGAGGCCCAGGCCTTGGAGGAGGCGCGCCTGGCCAACTTGGCTGAGCGTACTTGACTGGAGAACATCCAGCGCGCACTCGACGAGCGTGCTCGGCAGCGTGCTCCCGAATCCAGTCGATGTCAACTTTTTCCGCCTCCGTCTCAGGTATACCGAACTCCAATCCAGAATCTCGCAGCTGCGGCCTGAATAGCGGAGTCAATTCAACCTTCCCAGTCAGAAGCTGGTCGGGGTTTGGTGAAGATCCGGGCCTTGCTCCGAGACACGAGTGAGCAGAACATAGTAATATCTCAGTCGTGGAATAGGATTCACAATAGATCCGTGGTTGCAGACACAATCCAGTCGGCTCACAGCCCAAGATCGCCCCCGAGGCATGAGGGACGTGGAGATCGACGAGATCAGTACAGAAGCCACGAGCAGTATGATCACCGACTCGATCACGACGATCGTCGTCGAGTGCCCACGCCACCCCCAAGGAGTGGATCGTACGTGCCTCGGCAACAGGATGACAGACGCCCTCACAGTGGTGGGCGAAGGATTCCAGTCAACCCCCAGGGAACCGGGCTTTGACGCGAGATCTATTCTCGTTCAGGGTCTGGTCGACAGAAACAGAGCTCACAGAGAAGGTCCCGACAGAGACTTTCCAACCAGCAGCAGAGCGCGTGTCTCAGGTCCAAAGTGCTTCAGCAGAGCCATCAGGGCTGTGGTGATTCCTCCCAACTTCAGGTTGGCGACTGGAGTCAGTAAGTTCACTGGTGAGTCCAAGCCTGATACTTGGCTTGAAGATTACAGAGTGGCTGTTCAGATCAGTGGTGGCAACGATGAGGTGGCCATGAAACACCTTCCCTTGATGTTGGAGGGCTCAGCCAGAGCGTGGCTGCATCAGTTAGCACCTGGTAGCATTTATACTTGGGAAGATCTTGCCCGAGTATTTGTCAGAACATTTGAAGGTACTTGCAAACGGCCGGCATGGCTGACAGAATTGCAATGTTGCATTCAGAAACCGAATGAAACTTTGAGAGATTATATCCAGAGATGGATCACATTGCGCCACACGGTGGAGAATGTGTCTGATCATCAGGCAATTTGTGCCTTTAAAGAAGGCGTCAAATATTGGGAGTTGAATATGAAATTCGGTAGGACAGGAGATATGACTCTGACTCGGATGATGGAAATTGCCACCAAGTACCCCAACGGTGAAGAAGAAGACCAACTCCGGAGTGGCAAGCACAAAACCGTCGCCCACGAAACCGGAGGAGGAAACTCCAGTCGGAAGCAGAAGCGCAAAGCCGAGCCAGCCGCTCCTAGTGAAGCCTTAGCCGTGACTCAAGGAAAGTTCAAGGGGAAGCCCAAAGGGTCATGGAACTCCAAGAAAGTAAAAGATCAAGATGGAAATGATGTGCTGGATTTACCATGCCACATTCACACCAAAAAAGATGAAGAGGGTAATTTCATTTACCCGAAGCATATCACTCGACAGTGTCAACTCCTAATCCAGCAATTCCGAGAGAAATAGCCCAAGGAAAAGGAGAAAGAAGCAGACAAGGTTGAGGACGAGGAAGAGGATGATGATGGTTATCCCCATGTGAATTCCACTCTGATGATTTTCGCTGACGTTGAGAGTAAAAGTCGATTGAAAGTCATCAACAGAGAAGTGAACATGGTCGCTCTGGTGACACCCAGTTATTTGAAGTGGTGCCAGACTGCCATTACATTCGACCAGTCCGATCACCCAGCGCACATAGCCACCCCTCGGAGGCAAGCGTTGGTGGTCGACCTAGTAGTCGAAGGCACCCGACTGACTAAGGCTCTGATGGATGGTGGCAGTGGCCTGAATATATTGTATGCAGAAACGTTGAAAGGAATGGGCATTCCAATGTCCAGACTCAATGAAAGCAATATGAGTTTCCATGGGGTCATTCCCGTCAAGAAGGCTGCATCACTCGGCCAGATTGCTCTCGACGTGGTTTTCGGTGATTCCAAGAATTACCGCAAAGAAAAGTTGACATTTGAAGTTGTGGATTTCCAGAGTGCCTATCAT
Source organism: Triticum aestivum (assembly GCF_018294505.1). NCBI lineage: Eukaryota > Viridiplantae > Streptophyta > Magnoliopsida > Poales > Poaceae > Triticum > Triticum aestivum. Next base: position 534,915,579 of record NC_057812.1, on the reverse strand, counting down.
GCTATTCCAGGCAGGCCAGCTTATGCACGTTTTATGGCTCGACCATGTTACGTGTACCTCAAATTGAAGATGCCTGGTCCCAAAGGGGTGATCACTATCACTGGTAGTCAGAAGAAGGCGGAAGAGTGCTTCCAGAAGGGCTCAAAGATCGCCAATGCACAGATGGCCGTAGTAGAATTGGAGGAATATCAAAAAAATGCAGATCCAAGTGATTTGTTGCGAGCCAAGAAGCCTGCCACGGATTCAGCATTCCAGTTGTATGGCGAAACAAAGTCGATTCACATTCACCCGACGGATCCCAATGCTGCTCCGACTCACATTTCAACAACACTCGACTCTAAATAGGAAGAAGCGCTCATCCAGTTCCTCCATGAGAACTGGGACATCTTTGCATGGAAACCTTCAGACATGCCAGGTGTTCCCAGGGGACTGGTTGAGCATCATTTGCGAGTCGACCCAAAAGTGAAACCAGTCAAAGAACATCTTCGACGGCCGCCGTACAGAAGAGGAAGGTAATCGGTGAAGAGGTGGCTCAGCTTTTGGCAGCTGAGTTTATCTGTGAGATTTACCACTCCGAGTGGTTAGCTAATGTTGTCATGGTCCCAAAGAAGGACGACTCACTTTGCATGTGCATCGAATTCAAACATATCAATCGGGCCTGCCCGAAAGATCACTTTCCTCTCCCTCGCATCGACCAAATAGTCGACTCGGCTGCGGGATGTGAGCGTTTGTCCTTTTTGGACGCCTATTCCGGGTACCACCAGATCCATCTGTACGGACCCGACGAGATAAAAACAGCTTTCATCACCCCATTTGGGTGCTTCTGTTATGTCACTATGCCATTCGGTTTGAAGAACGCTGGAGCCACATTCATGCGGATGATTCAGAAGTGCCTGCTCACTCAGATCAGTCAGAATGTGGAAGCATACATGGATGACATTGTGGTCAAGTCACGTAAAGGTTCCGGCCTACTGGCTGACCTTGCTGAAACCTTTGCCAACCTTAGAAGGTATGATATCAAGCTTAATCCATCAAAGTGCACGTTTGGAGTTCCAGGCGGAAAATTACTCAGTTTTCTCGTTTCCGAACGAGGGATCGACGCTAACCCAGAAAAAGTGGGTGCCATACTCCGGATGAAATGCCCTATGCGTGTGCATGATGTCTAGAAGCTTACTGGTTGTTTGGCCTCCCTAAGTCAATTCATTTCTCGCCTCGGTGAAAAGGCACTGCCTCTTTACCGACTGATGAAGAAATCAGATAAGTTCGAGTGGACTCCTGAAGGTGATGCAGCATTTGCAGAGCTAAAAGCCCTGCTTTCCACCCAGCCGGTGCTTGCTGCCCCAATCAGCAAAGAGCCTTTACTGCTTTATATAGCAGCCACTGGACAAGTCGTCATACAGTACTTACGGTCGAGCGGGAAGAAGAGGGAAAAGCCTATAAAGTTCAGTGCCCGGTTTATTATGTTTCTGAAGTTCTGACTCCGTCAAAGCAGAGATATCCACACTATCAGAAGCTTGTTTACGGGATTTACATGACCATGAAGAAGGTTGCACACTATTTCTCTGATCACTCTGTTACAGTCATCAACGACGCTCCATTGTTGGAGATTCTGCACAACAAAGATGCAACTGGTCGAGTGGCAAAATGGGCGATTGAACTCCTTACTTTAGATATCAAGTTTGAGGCAAAGAAAGCTATCAAGTCCCAAGCAGCGGCAGATTTCCTCGCCGAGTGGATCAAACAACAACTGCCGACTCAAGTTCACTCGGAGCACTGGACCATGTTCTTTGATGGATCCAAGATGCTAAATGGTTCCGGTGCTGGGGTGGTACTGGTATCCCCCCGAGGAGACAAGCTCAGATACGTCCTCCAGATTCACTTTGATTCCTCCAATAACGAAGTAGAATATGAAGCACTCCTATATGGGTTACGTATGGCCATTTCACTCGGCGTCCGTCGCCTCATGGTTTACGGCGACTCAGATTTGGTGGTCAATCAAGTGATGAAAGAATGGGACGTTAGAAGCCCAGCTATGACTGGTTACTGCAATGCAGTGAGGAAATTGGAAAAGAAGTTTGAGGGGTGAGAGCTCCATCACATACCCCGTCTAAAAAATCAAGCAGCCGATGATTTGGCAAAGATAGGTTCCAAGAGAGAAGCCATTCCCAGCAATGTGTTTTTGGAACATATTCACACACCGATAGTTCAGGAAGATCCTTTTACTGAAGAGCCCCCGCAGCCTAAGAGTGCCATAGATCCGACTGAAGTCGAGGTCCCAACCGTGGTCGATCTAATCATGGAGGTTCTGGTCATTACTCCCGACTGGACAGTGCCATACATTGCGTACATCCTGAGGAAGGAACTCCTAGAGGACGAAGAAGAGGCTCGACAGATCGTCCGTCGATCCAAGGCCTTTACTGTGATAAGAGGACAACTGTTCAGGGAAAGCGTGACAGGAGTTGGTCAGATATGCATAACACCAGAAGAAGGACGAATGATCCTCAACGACATCCACTCGGGGACCTGTGGTCACCATGCGTCCTCTCGAGCCATCGTGGCTAAAGCATACCCAGCCAGATTTTATTGGCCACGAGCAAATGAAATGGTGAAAGATATAGTCGACAGATGTGAAGGCTGCCAGTTTTACTCTGACATGTCTCCTGGCCCTTTGCTGTTTGGGGATTGGATATGGTTGGACCACTGAGAACTGGTAGGAGCGGCTTCACTCATGTGCTCGTAGCAGTTGACAAGTTTACCAAATGGATTGAAGCTAAACCTATCAAGAATCTTCAAGCCAGCACCGCTGTCAGTTTTATGAGAGAATTGACATTCAGATATGGATTTCCACACAGCATCATCACTGACAACGGGTCGAACTTCGATTCTGATGAGTTTAGAGCTTTCTGCGCTTCTCAAGGCACACGAGTCGACTATGCTTCAGTCGCTCACTTGTAGTCGAACGGACAAGCAGAAAGAGCGAATGGCCTAATTCTCAAAGGACTGAAACCCCGACTGATGCGTGATCTCAAACACGCAGTAGGCGCTTGGGTCGATGAACTTCTGTTAGTTCTTTGGGGATTGAGGAAACTCCCAATCGTTCGACTAGACGAACTCCTTTCTTTTTGGTCTATGGAGCCGAGGCTGTCCTGCCAAGTGACCTGCTCCACAACGCACCCCGAGTCGAGCTCTTCTCCGAAGAGGAAGCAGAACAGGCCCGGCAAGATTCATTCGATCTCTTAGAGGAGGAAAGAGAGATGGCCTTGATCCGGTCGACCATTTATCAGCAAGACTTGTGTCGATTCCACGCCATAAACGTGAGGGGTCGAACCTTTCAAGAGGGAGACTTGGTTCTTCGAGTGGATCAACAGAAACCACACAAGCTCGCCCCTGCTTGGGAAGGCCCCTTCATCATCACCAGAGTTCCCCACAATGGAGCATACCATCTTTACAGCATCGAGCATCAGAAGCACGAGCCACAGGCTTGGAACGCGGAGCTGCTCCGCCCCTTTTATACTTAAGCACTCGTTTGAATAAAATATAAGAAATACCTTTGTAATTTGTTCATCAAAGACAAGAGCTCTACAGTCTTCTCGCACGATTGTTGTTGTTTTTATTTACCTCTGAAATCCCCCAATGGGTGGGCTTAGCCGCGAATCCGTTTCGCCTAAGTTCGAAATAAAATCCTACCGAGTGATGAGAAAGCCTCTCACTCGGGAGCTTAGCCGCGAATCCGTTTCGCCTAAGCTTTTAAAATCCTACTGGGTGGTGAGCAATCCTCCCACTCGGGGGCTTAGCTGCAGTCCAGTACTCGCCTAAGTTCGTAAAATCCTACCAAGTGGTGAGCAATCCTCTCACTCGGGGGCTTAGCTGCAGTCCAGTACTCGCCTAAGTTTTTAAAATCCTATCGAGTGGTGAGCAATCCTCCTACTCGAGGGCTTAGCTGCAGTCC